>NC_044048.1:20630374-20717336 GCF_902167405.1 Gadus morhua | reverse complement strand
CTCTCTCTCTCTCTCTGTCTGTCTGTCCGTTGGTCTATCTCTCTCCCTCTCTCTCTGTCTGTCTGTCTGTCTGTTGGTCTGTCTCTCTCCCTCTCTGTCTGTCTGTCTGTCTGTCTGTCTCTCTCCCTCTCTCTCTCTCTCTCTCTCTCTCTCTCTCTCTCTCTCTCTCTCTCTCTCTCTCTCTCTCTCTCTCTCTCTCTCTCTCTCTCTCTCTCTCTCTCTCTCTCCTCTCTCTCTCTCCCCTCTCTCTCCTCTCTCTCTCTCTCTCCCCTCTCTCCCCTCTCTCTCTCTCTCTCTCCCCTCTCTCTCTGTCTCTCTCTCTCTCTCTCTCTGTCTCTCTCTCTCTCTCTCTCTCTCCAGCCAGTCCCTCCTCTGATATTTTACAGCAGCCTGACTTATTTCCTGACCCATGCAATTGTGTGTACACACACACACACACACACACACACACACACACACACACACACACACACACACACACACACACACACACACACACATGCACTCCCACACATACTAGCATACACACACACACACACACACACACATACACTCCCACCCACACTCTGGGAGGCAGCCTCCGCCCTGCGCCTCCCCCAGGAGGAGCCCCGTGCCTGGGGCAGCGTGGTACCGACGGCCCCTGGCCTGGAGGCTGGGGGCCCCGCTGACGTAAGCCCATCCCCCCCAGGGGAGACGCACGCTGGATGGATCATAGATCAGTAGATTAGAGGGCAACATTAATGATAGAGATAGGGCCATATTAGTAGTATTAGTAGTAGCAGTATTAGTAGGGATCAATATTAATGATAGAGATAGGGTCTTCTTCACAGTCGTAGTAGTAGTATTAGTAGTAGTATTAGGAGGGATCAATATTAATGATAGAGATAGGGTCATATTAGTAGTATTAGTAGTAGTATTAGTAGGGATCAATATTAATGATAGAGATGGTGTCTTTATAGTATTAGTAGTAAAAGTAGTATTATCAATGATAGAGATAGTGTCTTCATCACAGTAATAGCAGTAGTATCATTAGTAGCATTAATGCTAGAAATTGTGTCTCATGACAGTATTAGTAGTGTTAGTAGTAGTATTTAGAAGTAGTATTATTCGTGGTAGTATCAGTAGAAGTCGTAATGACAGGTGACACCCAGGTGTGTCACGCAGGTGTGGCCATCTGCTGACACATCATCAGCCCAGTGTGTATATATATATCTTCCTAGATTACCCAGAGTTACTCCCCACACCCCTTTTACTGAACTGGGCAGCAAAACCAAGGTGTTGCATTCTGGGAGCATGAGACTGATATGAGAATTCTCTATCATTCATTCATTCTTCCTCCCTCTCCCTCCCTCTCTCTCTCTCTCTCTCTCTCTCTCTCTCTCTCTCTCTCTCTCTCTCTCTCTCTCTCTCTCTCTCTCTCTCTCTCTCTCTCTCTCTCTCTCTCTCTCTCTCTCTCTCTCTCTCTCTCTCTCTCTCCATCTCTCTCTCTCTGGGCCTGTATGTCTCTCTCTCTCTCTCTCTCTCTCTCTCTCTCTCGCTTCTTCTCTCTCTATTTACTTCTCTCTCCTTCTCTCTCTCTCTGGGCCTGTATGTGTCCCTCTCTCTCTGTCATGAATTCCCTATGTCTCTCGCCCTTTCTTTACCTGTCTCTCCTCCATGGATCTTATGAGAGCGCTGGTGACTCACTGGTTTCCTCCGTGCCTCCAGAGAACGGCATCTGACCGGTATGCTGTCAATAACCATAACTACCGTAATGACTCACGGTGATCATTGTTGGTTTTGTTCCGCAAAAGGTTCATGCTGAAGTGTGTGTGCGTGCGTGTGTGTGTGTGTGTGCATTTGTGTGTGTGTGTATGTGCGTGTGTGTGCGCACGTGCGTGTGCATGCGTGCGCGTGTGCGTGCGTGTGTGTGCACGTATGTGTGTGAAGTGTGAAGTGTGTTCCTGGTGCAGCCAGCTGCCTCTACTGATAAACCAGGGGAAACAGAGAGAAAACAGGTTCAAGGATATATAAGTTACAGCATACAGAGGACCGGTCGAAAGGTCTATAGAATGAGCTGTCCAAACAGAGTTAACGTGTCACGTGTGTGTGTCACAATGTGTGTCTGCGTGAGCTCATGTAAATCTAGGATTACACACATGTAAATCCCTCTCGCTTTCATAACACTAAATATTATACAATGCAAAAAAAAACATAGAGATATTATATCAGAGATGGGTCCGGGACGTCCCAGTTGGAGCCTCCCAGTCCATGCATACTGGTACGCTGGTCTCGATTCTGAAGCGTCTTGTACTGGCTGGTCACCACCACACCTGCTGGTAAAATAGGGGCCCCTTTGATAGAAAACATCGCACCACCACCAAGACACTGCCTCTGTTATCTCCGATCAGTCACCTGCGCAGGTGAGGTTACCTGAGACCTGCGTTTCCCTGCCCGGGTTTGTCCTTTGCGGCTCCCCCGTGACGGAGGGTGCGGTAGCTCCTGTCCTGGCCGGTTGAGTCAGTGTTTACACGGTAACGGGCTGATACCGGCCACATGACGCACCTGTATGTGATAACATGCAGGTGTGTGCTCAGTGGCCCCGCCCCCTGTACAGGTGACCAGGAGAGGTGACCCCCCCCCCCCCCCCCCGGAGTAGCTGTTATGTCACAGGTACAGGTTATGTTTCAGGGTCGGCCGGACGCTGCTTATCTTCTAGCTCCACCTAGCAGGCTCCCTGGAGAGGTGTTTGAGCCTGCTGTCGACCCTGACGAATCGACCTATCACCAGGGGCTACAGATGATCAGAGATACGTACAACTGGAGGAAACGTGGGGGGGGGTGAGGCTGTGTGGGGGGCCCCCAGGGGCCCGGCTTGGGGTCTTTCATGTCGCCACGTTCACTCTTTCATACAGAGACAGAGACGAAGGGATGAAGGCATCACAGGAACCAGCCCCTATGAGAGCGCATGTGTTTATACATACACTATGTGTGTTTGTCTGTGTGTGTGTGTGTGTGTGTGTGTGTATGTGTGTGTGTGTGTGTGTCTGCGGATGTCTATGTGTATGTATGTGTGTGGTTGTGTGTGTGTGTGTGTGTGCGGATGTGTATGTTTGTGTGTGTGTGTGTGTGTGTGTGTGTGTGTGTGTGTGTGTGTTTGTCTGCCTGTGTCTGTGTGTGTCTGTGTGTGTGTTTGTGTGTGTCTGTGTGTGTGTGTGTATGTGTGTGTGTGTGTCTGCGGATGTCTATGTGTATGTATGTGTGTGGTTGTGTGTGTGTGTGTGTGTGAGTCTGTGTCTGCCTGTGTCTGTGTGTGTCTGTGTCTGTGTGTGTGTGTGTGTGTGTGTGTGTGTATGTGTGTGTGTGTGTGTCTATGTGTATGTATGTGTGTGTGTGTGTGTGTGTGTGTGTGTGCGGATGTGTATGTTTGTGTGTGTGTGTGTGTGTGAGTCTGTGTATGTGTGTTTGTCTGCCTGTGTCTGTGTGTGTGTGTGTGTGTGTGTGTGTGTGTGTGTGTGTGTGTGTGTGTGTGTGTGTGTGTGTGTGGTGGACAGCCTGTTTCTGTCCGAGTGTTTACATGGTAAACCTCCCTCTGGAGGGGGGGGGGGGGGGGGGGGTCTGAGGCGTGTGTAGCCAGCGAGCCGGTGGGAACTGTAAGGTGAGACGGCTGTTCTCTCATTGGACAATCACCGCTTTGTTATGGTCTCAACGAGGGGGGGGTGTGGGGGGCTTCCTGTCAGGACCTGAGACCTGGAATCCTTATCTCCCACCTGACTGGATGCTCTCCCCTCACACACACGCACACGCACACGCACACGCACGCACGCACGCACGCACGCACACACACAACTACACTATTCTGACACTTCGGTCGAGGCCTTCTGGGTCCTCTAGTCCTTCTGGGCCCGGTCTGGACCAGACCAGCCGGTCTAGAGATGAGCCCCGACCTGGGACCGGGCCCAGACGAGGCCTCAGTCCTCCTCCTCTGGGCCTCCTCCACTCATTAACCCCGCGGCGGGGGGCCCGCTGGTGTTTACCTGCTCTCTAAACAACGGCTGGCCCCCAGCCCTCTCTCTGTATACAGGCCCCGGGGCCCCGGGGGGGGGGGGGGGGGGGGGGGGGGGGGGGCGGGCAGAACCAAAGTCACTCTGTTAATGTTTAGCATCCTTCACTGTAGCCCCGATCGCTATCAGAGAGACAAGGTCCAGCTGCACCTGTTACCCATTCATACCTGCTGCACTCACAGCGTACCTTCACCTTTACCTTACTGTAACTCCGCCTTTACTCCACCGCAACTCCACCTCACCTTAACTCCACCTCACCTCCACCTCGCTTCCACCTCACCTCCTCCTCACCTCCTCCAGTCGCTTCAGCTCTGTGTCTTGCGGGAGTAGGTAGGCGTCCTCTCGCTCAAGGAGGCCTGCAGGTTAGACTGGGGATCGAACCCAGAACTTCTTGGCTGGGAGTCAGACACCCTAACCCCCCTACTGCTGCTGCACCTTCACCTGCAGCTCTCGGACGACGAGCTGTGGCGCCAGTGTTTCTAGATTCTTAATTTTTAGCCTACAGCATAGTAGAAAGCATATGTAATAGTGTGGGTATTTGTTTGTGTGAATGTGTGTGTGCATGCGCAAGACTTTGTGTGTGTATGTGTGTGTTTTTTTTTTTGTGGGTTTGGGATTGTGTGTTTGTGTGCGTGGCGTGTGTGAGTGTGCGTGCAAATGTTTGTGTTTGTGTGTGTGTGTGTTTGTGAGTGTGTGTTTGTGTGTGTGTCTGTGTGTGTTTGTGTTTTTTTGTGTTTGTGTGATTGTGTGTTTTTGTGTGTGTGTGTTTGTGTGGCCCCAAGCTCTGTAACTCAACCCTTCTGACCCACATGACTCCCATGATGCACCACAGCCATCTTCCTGGTTAAACACTCTGGGCTTTAATTAGACCAGCATGGCGCCATTGAGAGAGGAAGGATCTTCTGATAATTAATGTCCTCTCTCTCTTCCTCTGGCTCAGTCTGACTCTCCCTCTCTCTATCCCTCCCTCCACCTCTCTCTCAATCTCTCCTTCTTTCTCCCCTCCCCCTATCGTTATTACATTTTTTTGTTTATTAGCATTTCAAGAAAATGCGTATGTAGTGTACATGAAACATTAGTAAGTGACAACTATAAAATAATAATGAGGATGATTATGTTTACATCCATGGAGGCAAAGAACTAATCGACCTCCTTTCTCTCTCTCCCCCCTCCCTCTCTCTCTCTCACCCCCTCTCTCCCCTCTCCCTCTTCCCTCTCCCCCCTCCCTCTCTCTCCCTCCCCCATCTCTCTCTCCCCCCCTTTCTCCCCTCTCTCTCCTCCCTCTCCCCTCTCCCTCCTCCCTCTCCCCTCTCCCTCTTCCCCCTCCCTCTCTCTCCCTCCCCCCTCCCCCCTCTCCCCCACCCCTCCCCCCTCTCCAGAAGAGGCAGACTACTCGGCGTTCGGCACCGACTCCCTGACCCGTAAGCGGAACACCACCACCGCCGTGCTGTCGGCGGTCCTCCTGCGGCCCGACGCCGGCCGCCGCCGGCCCCCGCCCGTCCTCATCAGCCTGCCGCGCGACTTCCGGCCCGTCTCCTCCATCATCGACGTGGACATCCTGCCCGAGTCGCACCGCCGCGTGCGCCTCTACAAGCACGGCCAGGAGCGGCCGCTGGGCTTCTACATCCGCGACGGCTCCAGCGTGCGCGTCACGGCGCACGGCCTGGAGAAGGTGCCCGGGATCTTCATCTCCCGCATGGTCCCCGGCGGGCTGGCCGAGGGCACGGGGCTGCTGGCCGTCAACGACGAGGTGCTGGAGGTGAACGGCATCGAGGTGTCGGGGAAGAGCCTGGACCAGGTGACCGACATGATGATCGCCAACAGCCACAACCTCATCGTCACGGTGAAGCCCGCCAACCAGCGCAACAACGTGCTGCGGGCCGGCGGCGGCGGCGGCGGCGGCGGGGCCGGAGGGGGGATGTCCGGGAGCTCTGGGAGGTCCTCCGACAGCGGGGCGAGTTACTATGGTTACGGCGCGGCGTCCCAGGCGCCCGTCCTGCAGGACTTCCCGGCGGGGGAGGAGCTGGAGAGCGAGGACGAGGAGGAGGACCTGGTCATCGACGCGGCGGCGGCGGCGGCGGGCGGGGGAGGGGGCGGGGACGACGTCAGCCTGTCGGCGCTGCCGCGCTACGAGCCGCACCTCGGCATGCGCACGGGGTCCGCCGTCTCCGTCGCCGACAGCAACGGCGCCCCGCCGAGCCACGCCCCGCCCCACGCCCTCCCCCACCTCTACACCCACCCCGCCGGCGCGCTGTTCGGCTCCGCCCCCCGGCTGGCGACCAGCACGCCCTCGCCGGAACGCGCAGCGAGGAGGCGGAGCCTGGAGGAGGAGGGAACTGTCATCACACTGTAGAACACAAACACATATACAAATATACACACAAACACTGATAAACACACAAACACTAATACACACTGATACATACTCACACACACACACGCACATATATATATACAACCACCCACTCTTCACACACTATCTTTAAACACCAATCTCTCACACGTCACACACACACACACATGCAAATGTGTAACCACACAAAAATACCCAACGCAAACACATATAAAGCTGCGCACACACAAATATAATGAAAGTACATATTTATAAAGCACACAGAAATACGGACAGTACTTAGATAATATCATAACGACACCGAAAACAAAGGTGATAATAATATCGATCAGACATCCTCTTGCGTGCCTTAAGACACGGCCCGGCGAGAGGAAGTGAACCTCGCGTCTGAACGACTGAACTTATAGAAAGCACGACCCTGAATCCGGGTTCGAGTCCCGGCCTCTCTCTGCTGCTGCGGTGGCCTCGGCATCCGACGCTTTGTCTTCAACTATCTGCTAGCTTTATTGACAATCACTCTTGTTGCCTCTCCCCCTCTTCCCCAACACCCCCCCCCCCTTCCCACACCAGAGGATTAAGCCACTCCCCCTTCAGCGGACGGTCGCTAGGACTTTGAACACATGGAGGCGTTGTCAGGGCAACGGACCAAGTGCTGACATCTGCAGCAATACTTTAGGGGTTGATTTAGAAAAAAAATGAAAAACAAGTCTGGTTTGTTTCCTGACGCTCACGTACTCATAACCACTGTTATAGCTCCGCCTTCCTCGCTTCCTCTGTCGATGATTGGTTGGTTGATTAATTGATCATGAAATGTAACAATAATGAAGTTAACATTGGGTGCCTCTGGTCATCCATGTTTTAATGGTTTTAGGTTTTTGATATTGTTTTTATCTCTCTGTGCAATCTTTTGTACCTCAGTCGTTCTGTTTTAAATGTGATTCTCTCTGGCCAGTCTACCTGCACCGGGAACCATTCCCCTGCCCTCGTGTTCCCCTTCGTCCTCCAGGACTAGATTTCAATTGTGACTCCATTTCCATGACAACAAGTCACTCAGCTCAGCAGCCTCGGAGCTTGACCCTCTCTCTCGCTCTCTCTCGCTCTCTCTCGCTCTCTCTCTCTGTTTATATGAAGCATTCCTCTCGGTCTCTAGTATTTGGGTTAATCTCGTTCTTTATGTCCATCCGTGCCGTCCCCCTGCTCCACTGAGGCCTGTCTACCAGCAGAAGTACGCTGTAGTGGACGTTGTACAGAGGAGGCCTTTAGCCTGGGCAGCGGTCATGGTGCTACAGCAGCTCTGGCCTGGCTAGTGTCCGTTAGCTAGGCGTGTGTTTGCGTGGCCTGTATTAATATTAAGCTGCATTAATATTGACACACAGTGAAAAATCACACTGGAAAATAACCGCTGGTCCTCCCCTCACAGCTCCCCTCTCTCACCCTTCTCCGGCGGTCACCATCGCTCTTCATCAGGGGGTTGTTTCGAGGGCAGGGAGGGGCTTGACACTGAGAAGCCAGGCCGCCCTGTCTACAATAGGAGGTGTTCCCGCTTACATTGTAACCCTCTACCCCCGGGGCTGAACTCCCTGAACACACCTCCCTGAACACACCTCCCTGAACACTCCCTCACCGGGGTTAGCATTAGCTGCTAATGCTCAACAGAGCTAGCGAGACGAGTAGGGCCTGAAGTGTTGTGATGCCCCAAAGTCCCACTGTTTTTACACACACATACACACACACACACACACACATATGATATGCACATGTTGTGTATATACGCGCACTCGCACACACACACACACACACACACACACACACACACACACACACACACACACACACACACACACACACACACACACACACACTCGCACACAGAAACACACTGACAGACACTCACATGCACACACGCACACGCACACACTACAGTAGCAGTAGACCTATGTGTCCCAGACCGGGTCGTGAATGGGAGAGTGGGAGAACTCTGAATGAAAACATGTTAATTTATTCATATTCATTTGTCCACCGGTACAACAGAACACAGCGACTCTATTTATTCTCTGATTATCTTTTCTTACACATTATGATACCATTTTTTATAATGAACATTTCTTTCTTTATTCCATTTATTAGTAAATATAATCAACACATGGTAGCTAGGTGTTTTTATTTTCTCATCATGGAATAGCAGATTTTGATTTCCAGTACTGTGAATTTATTTTTATTATATTTGTTCACTTTGGGGATATTTCTTATTTCATTTTGTCTTCATAAAATCTACACCATGGGCTAAACCGTTTATTTTTGCTTTGAGCATCTTTTTTAAATGATTGAGCAATGTTTTCGCCTGCCCAATAAATCCTAAGGTAGGCTATAGATTTGTACTTAAGATTGTCAGTATTTTCTTATCAACATTGATGTACATTTTTATGATCACATTCAAGGAAAATGTTTTGTGATGAACCTGAAATGTATAAATACATAGATATAAATATATATATATGTAATTGTTGATTAAATGAGCTGGATAAAATAAACTAATGTGTAGATGACCAGCGGCACATTCTTTGAGCACATTCATGACGAAAAATATCGCAACATACGATGACGATCACAGAAGAGTTGGACTCCACTCAACACTGATGTTTGTGTTGCTCTAGCACTGCCTGGTGGACATTCTAGAAACGGCACTTTGTTTTAGATGTTCGATTATGCCTCAGCGCAACCAACGGCGGGCGGAGTCACTGACGCACATACATGACTTTATTTCGTAACGTGATAGTGAACCCAAAATTATTATAAAAACATACAACGTCTACATATAATTAAATCCCATCGATCCTGGACAACAGTTATAACTTATACGTTATTTCGCTATGCCGGAAACCAACCGAGGTATGAAAGGTGAGCACTAAACCAACTGACACGTCACGTGACGTGACGCAAGCCAACATGGCGCCGCAGTGCTGAGGCAGCAGCAGCCCCGTCTCACCCGCCGCTCTGGACCACAGACACCGAGAACCAGCCTGGTTTATCTTACCCTCTCTCCGCCCCCTGCCTCCACGCAGGGCCACAGGGCCAGGCCCGACATGACGGCCTGAACCGGCAGCACCTCCACCGCTCCCCCGGCCAGAGATGCTCCAGCAGCAGCCGCGACGACCACCCTCCTCTCACCCACAACACGCATCCCGGTCCCCGGCGGAGAGCACCCGCACCAAGAGCATGTTCCTCTCCCGGGCGCTGGAGAAGATCCTCTCCGACAAGGAGGTGAAGAGGAGCCAACACAACCAGCTACGGAAAGCCTGCCAGGTCGCACTCGGTGAGTCGGGGGCTCGGTGGTTCACTAGGCGGTCTTGTCGCCCCGGTTCCGTTGAGGTTTAGAGCGGGCTGACAGACGTGGAAGCCCCGCTAGGCGGAAGGGGAAAGGTGCGCTAGTCGTTAGCGTAGCGTTAGCCTAGCCGTTAGCACCCGAACGGCCTTCCTGTGCGCACACGCACACACACACAGGCGGCAACGGCGGCTAGCCACTGCTAGTTGTGTGACAGTTGGGGGGTCGTCAGCAGCCCACCCCTCGCTACGTGATGCATCGTTTTGAGGAGTTTTCTCGCCGTGGCTGACTGGAGCCTAGCTGTGTGGATGTTTGGGCTCGCACTGTTGACATGTTAGCCGCAGTCACTGGGGCCAGATGGCAGCAGGAGAGCCGCCGTGGTGCTTTTAAGTGGGGTTGTGTGTGTTGTGTGTGTGTTGGTATGTTAGGGTTAGGATACTCTACCAGGACTGTATTGCAAGTCCAGGATCTGCTGACGTTGATTGCTTTCAATCAACACAACCCCCTGCTGTGCGTTACACAAGTTACACACGCATACTATGCACACACACACACACACACACACACACACGTTATACACGTACGATAAACACACACACACACACACACACACACACACACACACACACACACACACACACACACACACACACACACACACACACACGCACTTCCGTTGCCCAGTAATATGTGTGTACACGTTAGCCTGGGGAAGGCTGTGGATCCTGTTTGAATGAAGTTGCCGTGCTCCTCCTTGATCAACACTCACTGAATACGGGAGCCGCGTCTGTCTTGTTGACTCCTCCTCACGTCTGGCCAATAGTTCCACGTCACTCCGGTTCTGCTTGTTTGGGGTTTGCACCTTCTTCCTAGATCAACATGTACTGTTGTAAAGTTTTAGTCTATCCTCCACAACAAAAATGTTTGGGTTCTCTCTTCTCTGGGATGACAGTTGGCATGTTAATTGTAGTGTTTGGTTGAGTGTGGGTTTGTCTCGTCATTCTTCATTCTACAGATATGATCTTTAGGCCATTTCCTCAAATCATTGAATATGTGTGTTTTTAATGGTGTATATACCAATATATATGATACAATATATGATATATCTATATGTTAGCCTATGTGTAATTCTTTAGTATCTGTATTTTAAAAACAACTATTCTGACATTACTGCGTATCGGTCATGGATTGATGATCATTATGGTGGTTAGTAGACCTGTTTGAGTGGCTGTTGGAGGGAAGACAGAGCACTTGCTGTATAGCCGCAGGGTCATTCAGATTTCTAATGAGTCGGCTGCGCCATAGTTTGCACGTAAATATCACATTATCACCTGTTGTTATAAACGGTTTATTTTAATCTTTGTTAGCACGCCCTCGCAAACTCAGTTTTAACATTGCCCCTGCCAAATACATTTAACTGTTTAGCGCACGCGCACGCACTGCCAGTAAAGTTTGTTTCTGCTTGAATGGGCGGGTATGGACTCGTAGGTCCTCATGTCTGAGTATGTAGAGCTGTAAACCAGATGGAGATCTAGTGCCAAACTGTGGGGAGTTGCGCTAACAAGATTATCTTCAATCATCAATCTAAGCCAGCTGAGCATGCAGTATTTAAAATAAGGCTTTGGGTGGGATAGTTTAGGGGTTAAGGTGTTTGTTTGACTCCCTGCTGATGACATTCAACCCCTAAAGTCCACACAGTCCACCTATAGGCATCCTAGAGCATGATGCTTCTGACCCCTACGTGCTTAATGAGCTGTCTCTGTACTGTCAAACCCCTACCTGCTCCTTAATGACCTGTGTCAAAATTCACTGGAAGATTCTTTGGGTAAAAGCGTCTGCTAAAATGTTAATTATTAATTAAAGTGTGTGTGTGTTTATAAGGAAGTTGAAGAGGATATGACTGGAAGGTAAACATAAGCACCTGCCACCTCTTTTCTGGACAGCTGTGTGTGTGTGTGTGTGTGTGTGTGTGTGTCGGTGTGTGTGTGTGTGTGTGTGTGTGTGTGTGTGTGTGTGTGTGTGTGTGTGTGTGTGTGTGTGTGTGTGTGTGTGTGTGTGTGTGTGTGTGTGTGTGTGTGTGTGTGTGTGTGTGTGTTCAGACGGGTCAGATCATATGGGCACTGCTCTGTTGCTGAAAGGTCAAAGGTCATCCTCACTAACCCTTCTCCTTCCCATCTCCCTTCACAGATGAAATCAAGGTTGAGCTCGAGAAACAAAAGTAAGTAGAACAACTTCTTTTACTTTTTTTAAATGATTTTTCAAAGTGCATGGAGGTGGTTTAGGGCCCTTGCTTTTGTTCAGGAGTTCAGGGCGCCAGCAGTATCAGAACAGCTCTGACCTCATCTCCGTTACGCACGTAGTAACAGAAGCTCTCTGACGGGGGAGAGCTGCAGCCTGGTGTTGAAACATTAAAGACCACAAATTAGTCCTGTTGAACGTTGGCTTCTGGTCTCTCTCTCTCTTATGTCTCTGTCGCTCCCTTCCTCTCTCTCTCCCTCTCCCTCCCTTCCTCTCTCTCTCCCTCTCCCTCCCTGCCTATATCGCTCTCTGTCTCTGCTCTCGCTCTCGCTCCCTATGTCTCTCTATCAGAGATGGCACAGTTGTTCCACCCAGGGCGAACTACATCGAGGCCGATAAGTACGTCCTGCCGTTTGAGCTGGCCTGTCAATCAAAGTCCCCCCGGATAGTCAGCACCTCCCTCGACTGTCTGCAGGTACACAGATGCACACACACGTACACACACACACTCTGAGGAAGTACACACACACACATACACACTCTGTACAAACACACTGTGATGAAGTACATTCACACACCTACTGATGAAGTGCACACATACAAGTACTGATCAAGCACACGCACGCACGCACACGCGCGTGCGCGTACTGATGAAGTACACAAATGCCCTCATGCTGTGACGTAGTGTTGTGTGTGGAGCCCCCCCCTCTCTCTCTCTCTGAGCCGTGCGCTGTGTGCCCCCCCCCCCGTAGAAGCTGATCGCCTACGGGCACATCACAGGGAACGCCCCCGATGGAGGGAGCCCGGGGAAGAGGCTCATCGACCGCCTGGTGGAGACCGTGTGCAACTGCTTCCAGGGGCCCCAGACCGACGACGGGGTTCAGCTGCAGATCATCAAGGTAGGGGCCCCCAGCCGTCCCTCTGATTGGTCCATTGATTGATATTAGGTTTATCTCTATTTTTACTAATTTCTACTGCTATTAAATCAACATTTATTTTTGTTAGTTACTTCTCTAATCTTAATAATATCTACTATAGAATCAACATCTATTGACTTGGGTTATCGAGTTGCTGTTTAAAGTTGTTTTGATGTCATTTTATTAATATATTTAGTAAAATTTATAACATGATGATATTGTTCTGATCAATATCCCGTCCTGACCAGTCAGCATTCCCTCATGACTAATGGTGCTGATCTTTATCCTTATGTGCTGTGAACAAGCTAAAAGCTAAATAGCAATCTCAGCAGTGCCATCAGTGTTAAAAGCCCCGTGGAAGAGAGATAGAAAGGTCTGGATGAGATACAGGGGGCTGTGCAATGTAGTGGATGATAAAACCTCCCAGTTGACCGTAGGTTTAGCGCTGGAGTTCATAATCCGTCCTACATCTCGTTCCTCAAAGAGTCAGGGTGACATAATCTGGTGTAGTTTGATAAAAGCGGTAGTTTGATCCGGCTCAGTGTTATCAGAGGTTTACAGACTGGTTGCAGGAGGAAAAAGGTTAATCAGTAATCCGGTTTGAAATGGTTGTAGGTCCTTGGCGTCCTTGGCGTTCTCATGAAGGGAACGACCGGCTCGTTCAGGGACAAAGTCTGTGTCGCTTCAGCCCAGAGGAGAAAATAAATCAACCTTAAAGTAAATGTTGACCTATGATTTATAAAGCCCCCCTAACCGTGTTGATTGGATGCACGGACACTTTAGTAACTTTACACAACGTCGATATAAAGTCACTATATCAACCTGCACAAGCTGCCTAGACGTCGTCTATATTTAATCAAGAACAGATTTGAACACCAATTTGTTGGGTTCATTCGTTATCAGCACTGGGAAAAGGGAAGTGCTTCAAATGGACCACATCTGTTTTAAATGGTAAATGGTAAATGGACTGGATTTATACGGCGCTTTTCTTACCAGTGGCCACTCAAAGCACTTTACAATAATGACTAACATTCACTAACATTTATGCACACGTTCACGCACCGACGGCGGTGTCAGCCATGCAAGGGCGACAGCCAGCTCGTCGGGAGCAGTCAGGGTGAGGCGTCTTGCTCAGGGACACCGGCTAGGAGGAGCCGGGGATCGAACCGGCAACCTTCCGGTTCCCAGCCAATCCCACTCTACCTCCTGAGCCACATGCCGCCCGAGTTTTGTATTGTTGTTGTAAACAGTACATTCAAACCCCTGAATCTTTATCGTCCCCCCCCCAGGCCCTCCTGACGACGGTGACCTCCCCCCACATCGAGATCCACGAGGGCACAGTTCTGCTGACGGTGCGGACCTGCTACAACATCTACCTGGCCAGCAGGAACCTCATCAACCAGACCACTGCCAAGGCCACGCTCACACAGATGCTCAACGTCATCTTCACGCGCATGGAGAGCCAGGCAGTGAGTCACACCTCCACCTGCTCACACCTCCACCTGCTCACACCTCCTCACACCTCCTCACACCTCTACCTCCTCCCACCTCCACCTGCTCTCCGCTGACGGAGCGGTGGAGCCTGATGTCTGTTGCCTCTTTATCAGCAGACATATTGGTCACGTTACATGATGTCTAATAATGATGTAACTACATGTATGACGTTATGTTTGCTGTGATATACTGAGACCCAGCTCTCCTGCAGAATCCCTCAGGCATTACTCATTCTTATTCTACTCCTCCTCCACCTTTTCTTCTCCTTATCCTCCACCGTCTTCTGCTCCTCCAATTTCCTTCTTCTTCTTCTACTCCTCCAATTTCCTTCTTCTTCTTCTTCTTCTTCTACTCCTCCTTTTCCTTCATCTTCTTCTACCCCTCCTTTTTCTCCTACTTTTCCTTTTTCTCCTTCTTCTACTCCTCCTTTTCCTTCTTCTTCTTCTACTCTTCCTTTTCCTTCTTCTTTTTCTACTCCTCATTTTCCTTCTTCATCTTCTTCTACTCTTCCTTTTCCTTCTCCTTCTTCTACTCTTCCTTTTCCTTCTCCCTCTTCTTCTACGCTTCCTTTTCCTTCTCCTTCTCCTTCTTCTTCTTCGGTGGTGTTCAGGCTCTGGAGGCCCAGCAGGAGCAGGAGAAGGACCGGCTCCGCCCTCCCCAGCAGCACCCCTCCCCCGTCCCAGGAGGAGGAGGAGGAGGAGGCGGGGGGAGGAGGTCAGGGTCGCCCCGCTCCGACCGCTCCCCCACCCCCGAGCCCGGCAGCTCTGCCTCCCCCTCCCCCGCCGCCAGCACCCCGGACCTGACCGCCGTCGACCCCGGCACCGCCACCACCCCGACCCCCACTCCCCCTCCTCCCCCCGCCCCGGCGGAAGACGTCGCCGTGGAAACGCCCTCCATCAACGGGGAGGCTGAGCACGGTGATGCCGCGGAGGAGGAGGAGAGAGGAGCAGCAGTAGTGGTGGAGCACGCAATGCCCTCCACAGGTGGGTGCTTGGTTAACACCACCAGACTGGGCCGCTCGGGTGGGGCTAGTGACGTGTTGGTTCAGATCCCCCCCGTTGACACGGTCCGTCTGACCCACTGTCAGGTCAGAGCTCAGACTGACGGACACACGCGCATCGTTGCCAGATTGGGCCCGATTTCCCGCCCAACCTGGCAACCGTGGCTGCAGTGTGCTGCATGAATAGTTAATGAAATGGATGCTCCCTTTAATACGATTCTCCTAAAGAAGCAGTGGGTGATGAACCTTAAGCAGCTTTAAAATAGGATGGATCAGCTACGGTTGGTCTTGATACACTTCATAACTCCCGTTATCGTTGTTGTTGCCCCGTCTCAGACTCTGTGTTTGAGGAAGAGGCCTCAGCGTCTCCCCCGAGTGACGGGACCCCCCCCAGTGATGGGACCCCCCCCAGTGATGGGACCGCCCCCAGTGATGGGACCCCCCCCAGTGATGGGACCCCCCCCAGTGACCAGGCCACCCCCCATATCGATGGGGCCACACCCCCGGAGGTGGGCGACGACCAGCCAGAGAATGAGAGCGTACAGTCCCGGCCCGCCACGGAGGGGGAGCAGCCTCCGACCATGACCCCGCCCACACAGACCCACGCAGGTCAGTCTCCGCCCACCAGCTGGGTGTGAGTGTCTGGTCTGAACCAGTCGCAGTAGGAAAAAGAAAATTTACGCATTTTAAAAAAGACAAATTTGTTTCGGTTGCATTTCCCATTGTGCTCAAATTGTCAGGGAGGTCATCAAGAGATGCGAGTCCAGATATAAACCTCACTGCACCTTGAGCATGTTTTAAAATGTGGGGAATAAATAATAATACAAAGACAGGACAGAGGAACGTGGACTCATTCGGACTCCTCCCGATCTCCTCTGAACATGTACTGATGCTCATTTGACCTCTGACCCTCCTGTCTCTTTAACCCCCCCCAGGGTTGGACTCCCCGGCCCCGCCGCGTGTGGAGCACCCCGAGCCAGCGCCCCCCAGGGTCCGGGCGGACCACCACACCAACGGCATCGTGGAGGACCGGGCCTCCGTCTCCTCCACGGACCTGCTGGTGAGTGGGGGCGAGGCTGGGGTCTGACAGGCTAACACGTAGCTCACCTGGATACCTACAGGATGCTAAGCTACGTGCTAGTCTCTCACAGGCTAACGCGTAGCTCACCTGGATACCTACAGGATGCTAAGCTACGTGGTAGTCTCTCACAGGCTAACACGTAGCACACCTGGATACCTACAGGTTGCTAAGCTACGTGGTAGTCTCTCACAGGTTGACACGTAGCTCAGCAGGCCCGGATACGAACAGAATGCTAAGCTACGTGCTAGGGTCTCAAAGTGTGTGTATTGTACACGCTAATTGTATGTTGTACAATAGGCCTATCTCACAACTTCCTGGTTCGGCGTTCGATTTTGCCTTCACCGGGTAAAGTGACTTCCGGTCGCGTAGTCCATGATATTTGACAATGGCGCGGTCAAAAAACAAAAGCTTCTGTTGTGTACCTCTATGCGCCAATTCAAAACAAAAACAACCGTATTTACATTTCCACGACTTCCCAAATAATACCCAATACAGCAGTGGCGATCAGACGGAATGAAGGAGTTAATTTCGTAATTCAGAAGGGGAGTACACTGGTCTGTAGTCGGCATTTCTCAGCGGCTGATTATGACGACGGGAGTGCTACGCTGAATACTGGAGCTGTTCCTAGTCGTTTTGACTGGAACAGCTACACCACAGCCCCGAAAAAAACACCCGTGTATAAACGGGTGCCAGCTCGAAAAGCTGAAGGAGAGGACAAAACACGAACGGACCGGAGAGGTACCGGGGAACATGACTATGCGACACGCCCCCCTGCCGGTAAGTAGATGTGTGCTAACTAGCTGTTATGTCTGTTATTTGTGTTCAACACTTGTTGGGCTATTGTATAATTTTGCCAAACATGGCATGGTTAACGTTAAAACATTCAATCAACATCAGACGTACTGTTAAACTGGGGTTGCATATTAATTCAGATTCAGCTTTATTGGCCAGGGTTGCGAACAAACGAGGAATTTGACTTTGGTTTTTACTCTATGTACACTCAACCTATAGTTAATACATAAAAAATAAAAACAGAAAACAGTACAAATAAATTTAATAATAAGAAATATAAATAAACTTAAGTATACAGAATAACAATACAATAAAAAGAAAGGGTGAATACGAATGAATGGTAATGAAGACTTATTTGTCTTCTTTTTTTGTAGGTGCACTGGATGATGCCCTGGAGTATATTGCTGAGCTGGAGGCAAGGCTGCAAGAAATGTCCATGGGGCCACAAACTGTCCTCAACAGGTTTTGTGTGTCTGATCAGACCATGACATATTATACTCGGTTTCCATCTCAAGAAGCGTTTCAAGTGTTTTGGGAGTCTGTTTTGCCCCTCAACACAATATATTCTTTATTGGAGCAAAGCACAGAGGATTGGACAAGAGGCGATTCCAACACCACGCCCTTCAAGGAAGATTCCAGTCATTGATGAGTTTTCATCTACTGTTGTAGAGTAGCAACTGGCCTTAAAGAACAGGTCATTGCTGACATCTTCCAGGCCAGCACAGCTGAGATGGTACCAACTCCAAGCTGGATATTCCCTCTAGGATGTGGGACATTAAAGGGCGAAACGTCAAATAAAAATGTGACTTTTTTTTATATTGTAGTGATAACAGATGTATTCTAATATGCATCTTTTCATAATGAGCAAGTTTAACAGAGTGCAAATTGCAAAACAAATGTCTTACCAGCATACGCTCTGTAGAGTGTGGACTTGACTCCAGTCTTCCCCACCGACTTGGGTTTCTTCACCACCAGGTCACTCACAGCCTCTGGATGGATTCCCTGAGGCGAACAACAATACAGGAAATGCTCATATACTCTAGACAAATACTGAAGTGTATGATTTGAACAGAGGACACAACAGCACACGTGGGTTCGAGGTCGATGCCACATCTGTGGTTGACTGGTACAGGCCAGGGAAGGTGGAACCACATCAAGGCCCAGCTGCACATAATGCGCTGTCTGGAACAGCAGAGCGGTTATATGGCTACAGAAGCCTTTGCCCGCAGCACAGCTGCAGCTCTGAGAGACCAAGTTGTCCAACAGCCTCCAGGGGGATCTGTGAACACCATAAGAATTGAGTTACTGAACTTAGTAGGTAGGACCTTGATATAAGGCCATTGGAAACTGGCAAGGAGCCTGCAACCGCAGAAAAGCCATGTACAGTTCCGTGCAAAACTCTTGGGCCACCATTACATCTGTTTTAGCAATGTTATAACATGAACTAGCCCAGATGTTTGTCCTTTTAATGCACTCAACACATTTCCTTTATTTACGGCTTGTGCCTTAATGAAGAGGAAGAAAAATACATAGGTCTACTCTGTACAGCCACAACATTGCAGCAAGCTAGGTGGGCCAAGTCTTAAGCACGCTACTGTTTGTAAGAAAGAACAATGAAAATGATCTGAACTTCAGAAGAAGAGGAAAACTGCAACTGCAGTTGTTAGTCCAGACAGACTATCAAAACTAACAGACTTGGGCCAACGGGCCCTAACTCAGCAGAAACCTGTAGTATGTGGGGCTCCTCATCGAGCGGTTGCATCTACCTCTCACTACCACCTTTCCATCAACTATATTTGACACTTAGCATATACATAATGTTAATAATATGTCGCTGATCGGAAGAAAACTGGTCAGCAAATAACTAGCTGAACCTATCCTTGGCTAAACTAATGCTAAAATGCTAACGCTACACACGGAGACTTCATAGCCACCATGGCTAATTATATTCATAATATTATAGTCTACACGTAACAAATATGATCATTTTACACACATTTCACACACAGACAATATTTCTGACGATTTATATGGATCGTAAATGGTTTGCTTGTCATCACAAAACATGAATGAGCAAGGCGGCCATTGAGTAGCCTACTGACAACAACAAAACACCTTAGACAACTTACCTTGATAATTGTGTACAAACTCCTCCACAAAAAACTTGTACCCCTTTGTCAGCCTGGGCTGTGGTGTTGCCGAGTGTGTCTCCACAATCTTCTGCACATCTTCGAATCGCAATTTGGGAATACCCACCAGGGAAGTGGCGAAGAAACGATCCATTTTTGCATTGACGGCAATACAAAAATGACTACGCCGGAAGAATGTTTACCCGGTGTGACGTCATTTCCGATTTTCGTGAGATAGGCCTATTACAACATACATACAATACCAACCAGAGAGGCAGCAGAGAGAGAGGTCATGTTTCCCGAAGCTCCGCTAGGCATTGGAAAAAACTACTTAATTCATCGTTCAGATCTACTTTATCTTATTTTATTTCATGATCATAATACCTAGCAATATATAGTTTGTTACCGTCGTCCTCCATCGCTCGATTCAACAATACATTTTGGCACTTTTTATGACTCCCGGATCAGACCGCAGAAAAAGCCTTGGACTTTCCTATCGTCAACATGCCTCTGTACTCGGATATCTCAGGCACGGAGACTGGGAAATGCACAGACTGCACCAAACTGCAACAGACAGTGGCTTTATTTGAAACGAGACTAGCAGCATTAGAAAAATGCAAAGGACTCCTCCAGGATACATTGCCGATGGGTGATTCTGCTGAGCTCACTCAGATACAGCAAGATGATCAAAGCTACACTGTATCCTTCCCGAAGCTGGACAAGAGAGAGACAGTTCCAGCTGCGTCTCACTGGCACAGAGTCGGCGCTAAGCCAAAACAACATACCAAAGTGAATCAACAAGTTCACTCAACGCCCAATTCTAAGCTACCCAAAGCTAAAGTTACATGTATCAGCCGGCTTAGCCCGTCACTGAAATTACCCCTGCCACTGAAGAACTGGTTCCTGCCACTTCAAGAGTCCACGAACGCACCTGCCACCCATGCACCCCTGAGCCCCGAGATGCGTCCGGACGGACAGTGCGGACAGAGCAAGAACCATTCGCCATGGAGGCGAGCTGCGCATGCCTCGGCCACCTGTGCACCCCTGACCCCTGAAATGTGTCCGGACAGACGGTACGGACAGAGATGGAACAACCAGTCGCCACGGAGGCGAAATGCGCATGTGTCTGCCACCGTCCAACAAGGGCCCATCTCAGAGAAAGCAGATGAACCAGACACTCTGATTATAGGAGACTCAACCATCAAGGATATAACCGGTAAGAAGATCAAAACATGCAACTTCCCATATGGAATGGTTAGTGATATCTATCAACCATAAACTAGCCAAAATCATATTGGAAAACCCCCAAATCTCACAGATTATTGTGCATGCAGGATTTAATGATATTCAAAGAGAACAGTCAGAACTTCTGAAGAGGGATTACACTGATCTATTGGATACACTGGACAAAATACACATCAAGTCATTCATCAGTGGACCCATACCAACAGTTGACAGGGGAATAAACAGATTCAGTCGTCTACTTGCACTGAATACATGGCTTTCCAGAGTCTGCAATGAAAGAGGAAGGGGCTTTATTGACAATTTCAACTTATTCTGGGGGCGCAATTATCTTTTCAGAGCAGATGGCCTACACCCAAACAGGTTCGGCTCAAAACTGTTGAGGGACAATCTTCTCTTCTCGCTTTCCCACAAATCTCCATGGTCTGACGCACAGGCCACAGTCAGAGCACAGGTTGAGAAGAAGCGAGACTACAGCCTCCCCGAAACATCTACTCTGCCACTATCTGACACACAGATAGCAGACAGCCCACAGACCTTGAAGAGAGACAACGGCCCGCCCGACGCCATCAACACTGTGCCTTCCCCCATCGCTGATGCTGGCTTGGCGAGGAACGGCCACCCCCCTCCTCTGCATCCCCCCATCGACGATGACCTCCAGCCTCATCTCTCCCATAGCCAAAACAACAACTCCAGCCCCAATGTCTCCTCCCTTTGCGATTTTCCAGCCGAATTTAAGAAACTGGAATATGTTGGCATCAAACTTATATTTGTGTCAATGATAGCATCGCCACGTCATGGCCACAGGCTGATAACACCCAAGTGGATGGCGCCCCATCCCCCCCCCCTGTACTGATAGTAGTCCTTAGTATTACTGAGACAAAAAAGGGTTCAGCCGTAGACACAGTATAAAGGACGTTTCACATAATCTGCTGAACCCAAGGTTGCCTACGTCAAAGCAGGGCAACTTTCGCATTCATGCTGTAACCACTAAGAGAGTAAACAAAGGGAAACTTAGACACACTGTTAACCTCATTCTAACCTCTATTGCCTCCAAACCAAAAACAACCTTAAAGCCTATCAACAACACCATCAGGATGGCTCTACTTAATGTGAGGTCTCTTAATAACAAATCATTTTTAGTTAATGATTTTATTACCACTTCTAAACTGGATTTTATGTTTTTAACTGAAACATGGATGGAACAAATTAACAGTGCAACCGTTCTGATAGACACGGCTCCTCCCAACTATAACTTTTTTGATGCATGTAGATCTGGAAAAAGAGGTGGAGGGGTTGCTACTATATTTAAAAATGTATTTCAGTTATTTGGTGATTTTCCATCGTTTGAATACCTTTGTGCTGTATTGAAATGCTCTCCCAGAGTTCTCCTATTAATTATTTACAGGCCACCCACATATTCTGCTATTTTGTTCTATGACTTCACAGAATTATTGTCTGGCATCTCCACCGAATTTGACTGTCATAACTGGTGACTTCAATTTTCATACTGATGATTTGAATGACAAGTGTGCAAAAACCCTTTTTACCCTTTTGGACACATTTGAACTGTCTCAACATGTGAAAGAGGCTACTCATTGTAAGGGGCACACTCTAGACCTGGTTATAGCAAAGGGCCTCAATGTTTCTGATCTCTATGTGACTGATCCTTCCTTGTCTGACCACTTTTGTGTTTTCTTTAACATATCTTTTATTCCCGAGATACAGACAAAATCAAACACTGTCAAAAAACGGTATATCAATGAAGATACTAATGTACTTTTTAAAAAGGCCATCTCCTTGCTACCACCTCTAAACCCATGTTCTGCTGATGATCTTGTAGAAAACTTTAATTTGAAAATTTTTAAAGTCATAGATGTCATTGCACCTTATAAGGTTAAAACGATTTCTGGAAAGCAAAAGGCACCCTGGAGAAAAGCTGCTTCTATAACAACACAGAAAAAAGAATGCAGGAAGGTTGAACGCATCTGGCGTAAAACAAAACTTCATATTCACCATGATATCTATAAAGAGAGCCTCCGTGCCTACAATTTAGACTTAAAAAATGCTAGAGAAACATTTTTATACAATATCATTAAAACCAACACTAATAATGCAAAAACCCTATTTGCAACTATTGACAGACTGACCAACCCCCCAACACAAATTCCACCTTATCTCCATTCCATGCAGAAATGCAATGAGTTTGCAGCTTTTTTTTTTAAGGTAAATTGAAGGTATCAGACGCGCCATCAATATCTCCACTTCAAACAAAAATGTTGGACTACCACCCTGTTCAGGCAAAAATAACGTGGCAAGGATGGCATGCTTTAAAGTTATAGACTCTCAAAATCTTGGGGAAACTGTGACACAACTAAATCCACCTGTTGCCTTGATACTATACCGACCAACCTCTTTAAGAATGTTTTCGACTGCCTAGCAGTAGACATATTGCAGATAGTTAACAATTCTCTCCAGTCAGGCAATTTCCCAAAAGCTTTGAAAACTGCAGTTATTAAACCCCATTTAAAAAAAGCGGAGCCTAGATGCCTCTATTCTTAACTACAGACCAATATCAAATCTACCCTTCATAAGTAAAATCATTGAGAAAGTTGTCCTCCAGCAACTTAATCACTTCCTGGCATCAACTGGTTGCTATGACACCTTCCAATCAGGATTTCGACCCCTGCACAGCACTGAGACCGCCCTTATTAAAGTTGTAAACGACATCCGTCTTAACACAGACTCTGGCAAAACCTCAATACTAATGCTACGTGACCTCAGTGCTGCATTCGACACAGTAGACCATACATTACTTCTGGACAGGTTAGAAAACTGGGTGGGGCTTTCAGGCACCGTCTTAAATTGGTTCAGGTCCTACCTACAAAATAGGAACTACTTTGTTTCCATTGGCGACTTTGTATCAGAATCAACCAACGTGACATGTGGAGTCCCACAAGGTTCGATCTTAGGACCCTCTTTATTCAACATCTACATGCTCCCACTAGGGCAAATCATGCAAAATAACAATATTGACCATCATTGCTATGCTGATGTATCGCTATCACCAAATGACTATCGGCCCATAGATCTGCTGTGCCAGTGCATTGAGCAAGTGAAAGACTGGATGTGCCGAAATTTCCTTCAACTAAATGAGGACAAAACAGAGATAAATGTATTTGGTTCTAAAACGGAAAGGCTTAAAGTAACCCAACACCTTCACTCTCTGTCCCTGAAAACCTCAATCAAAGCCAGAAATCTGAATGGATTCAGTTTTACATTTCGACAGTCACATCAAATCAGTTACAAAATCGGCATATTATCACCTTAAAAATGTAGTAAGACTTAGAAGGCTCATGTCCACCGAAGACTTACAAAAACTTGTACATGCCTTTATCACTAGTAAGCTTGATTACTGCAATGGTCTCCTTACAGGTCTCCCAAAACAAACTCTGAGGAAGCTTCAGCTTGTTCAGAATGCTGCTGCTAGAGTTCTAACAAAGACCAAAAAAATTGATCACATTACACCAATTCTGAAATCGTTACATTGGCTTCCTGTAGGTCAGAGAATTGATTTTAGAATCATGTTGCTAACCTATAAATCCCTACATGGTTTAGGCCCAAAATATTTAACTGATATGCTTCCACTACATCAGCCTTATAGACCACTAAGATCCTCTGAGACTAATCTGTTAATTATCCCCAGAGTAAACAAAACATGGGAAAGCAGGATTTAGTTACTATGCAACAAATAGCTGGAATAAACTCCCAGAGGATTTAAGACATGCCCCAACTCTGAGCACCTTTAAAACAAGACTTAAGACTTTTATGTTTGCTATAGCTTTCTGCTAAATCTTAAATACATTGCACTATCTAAAAAGCATTTTTTAACTTTGCCTTTATTTTCTATTTTAATACTAAAATGCCTTTTTAACTTTCTATTTTACCCATTTCTTTGCGTATGTTTTTCTTTTACTTATCTATTATTTTATTTTATTGTATGACAATGTTTATATGTGAAGCACTTTGAGTCTGCCTCGTGTATGAAAAGTGCTATATAAATAAAGTTGCCTTGCCTTGCCTACATCCTTGCAATAAAAAAATTGTCTTCTGACAAATGTACTTAATGTAAGTGGCTTTGGATAAAAGCGTCTGCTAAATCCAAATACGTGTGTGTTCCCCCCAGGACGCAGAGACCCTGCAGGGGGGCCAGTCCGCGGTGAGGTTCTCCCACATCCTCCAGAAGGACGCCTTCCTCGTGTTCCGCTCCCTCTGCAAGCTCTCCATGAAGCCGCTGGCCGACGGGCCCCCGGACCCCAAGTACGTTACCGGGGTCAGACCCCCAACCCTAGAGACCCTGGGTCAAGACGCACACCCCTAGAGACCCTTGGCCTAGAAGGTTGACCAGGGGAAGTCGTCAGACTCTGCCAGGACCTTTTATCGGTCGCTTTGTCCCAAAGCAGCTCCCAAACCTAACCCCTCACCCCTAAGGCCCGACTCATAAACCTAACTCTAACCCCTCACCCCTTAGGCCCGACTCATAAACCTAACTAAACCCTGACCCTAAACCCTAACTCATAAACCTAACCCCTAACCCTTAAACCCGAACTCGTAAACCTAGCCCCGGACGCTAAACCCTAACTCATAAACCTAACCTAACCCCTTCCGTCTGTCTCTGAGGTCATGAGCCGGGTGTGGTGAAACATACGAGGGTGAATCCATTATCCCACTCTTGCTTTAACACAGGATAATTACACTGGTTAGACCCGCTTTTCACCTAAACTCTCCCCTGCCAGGTCTGTATCTCTGGTTCACATTCCTCCTCACCTCACCTGGTGTACTCACCCGAGGCCACTGTATTATTCAGCATGAATCACCTGGTGTTGAATGGCTGAGATCACAGGCTGATAACTCATTGCATTCATAAGGGGAAAAAAACGTTTTAAAAAAAAAGCTTTTCCTCAAAACGCTTTTATTCTGAAAGGCACTGTACTACCCAGCTCCTGCTGGTGGCTCCGCCTCCTCTTTCAGAGAACGCAGTCTATAGTAGATATAGGTTCCACCTGTGGACACGCAGGGCTCCGGTGCACGTGAATTAGTTTCCATCCCGGCCTGTCATACGATCTGATCAGTGGGACTCTGTAACTCTAAGCCACTGTAAGCAGAGCTGGATCAGAACCGGTTGGCCTGGGCCGGCGTCCCAGGCCCGGCACGGCTGGGGTTTCCTACGCCAGACTCATTGTGGATCGGTATTTTTAGACCGCTCCTGAATTCATAGTATCGGTGTCTGGGTTTTTTTTAGGAGCGTGAGCTGAACACTGAGGCTATAGAGTGCGTCGCTCATCTACGTCATCAGAAGCTCTGACGTTTGATCGGCGTAGGACCGGTGCTCTGCACACGTGCACCTCTGTCCTAGAACGGTGCGCGTCGTTGCGGTCATGCAGATTGGGTTCTTATGCTCCTAATGACGTTGCTGTCGTGGCTACATGCCACAATGCTGGCCTCTTGAGCTTGCCATTAACATCCCGTTTTATTCACGATGATGATCTCTAAATTATTATGGACAGTAGACTAAACGCTATAAGACTACAGTTAGCCATCTCATTCCAAGATCTTTTTGTGTGAAGTGAAAGAAATTATCCCTCACACTCAATATTTCCGTCTCCTCTAAACTAAACAAGCGGCGTCTCTTCGGAGCTGTCATTTTCTTAAATGAGCCGCAGCATTGTTTCAAATGAGCTCCTAAATGCTGCCCTCTTCCGATTGGCCCCGGGTGAATCCCGCGCAGGGTCTCAACGAGGTCCGCGCCATCTCAGACCATTGTGGGCGTTCGAGCCCGCTCTCTACACACGGTCAACTTGCAGTAAGCATGCCTCGTGGTTCAATTCAAACACAGGTCTTGCCGCGGTTAGAGCCACTGCCTCTCACTCGGTGTGTGTGTGTGTGTGTGTGTGTGTGTGTGTGTGTGTGTGTGTGTGTGTGTGTGTGTGTGTGTGTGTGTGTGTGTGTGTGTGTGTGTGTGTGTGTGTGTGTGTGTGTGTGTCGGAGTGAGATAAGCAGAGTTACGAAATAGCAGGCGGCTGGCGTGGCTCGAAAATGGCTGTTAATTCAAATAGCACATTTTAATCTGATCAGTTGACCGCCGGTTGAACCGGTTAATGAGGCTCGGTGGTCGGTCAAGAATAATTAACATTTTCGCTATCCCTACTTCAGACCATACTTGAGTTTTCAAAACCCTCTGTCATGTAATGAATGTATACTTACTGACGCCTGAAAAGAATGCTGCTTGATTTCTTTCTTTCTCTCTCTTACCTATACTCTCCAAACCCCATCTCTGACCCGGTGTTGCGTTAACCTCTCACCTCTACTCTCTGTCCTCCATCTTTGACCCTCTGGTATTGTGTTTACCTCTCACCTATACTTCCTCTGACCCTGTGTTGTGCTACCCCCTGGGTTCCTGCAGGTCTCACGAGCTGCGCTCCAAGGTGGTCTCCCTCCAGCTGCTGCTGTCGGTGCTGCAGGGGGCGGGGCCTGTGTTCCGCACCCACGAGATGTTCGTCAACGCCATCAAGCAGTACCTGTGCGTGGCGCTCTCCAAGAACGGCGTCTCCTCGGTGCCCGAGGTGTTCGAGCTGTCGCTGGCCATCTTCCTCACCCTGCTCTCCCACTTCAAGGTCCACCTCAAGATGCAGATAGAGGTGAGAGAGGGGGCGGGGCCGCCGGTCATGTGACAGGAAGTCCTGGGATGGGTTTTACCCAAGGCCCAAACAATCAAAATAGAATTAGACCAGAGAAGCACATTTGAGAGTCATGCTGCCCTTATCTAAAAGTACGAAGCAGGTTATATAATGCAGTGGACTGTTATTTACTAAACCAGAAAGAGCCCACTTAAACCTAATTTATACTATTTTATAGCGATGCTTCTTGTGCCATGAAATCTTGTTGGTAGGTGCTAGTAGGTGGAAGAGATGCGGGTATGTGTTACCACATGTCCGGAGATGTTGGATATTACTATCGCCAGAGCTCCAGTCTCCCTCCAGGCCCAGGTCTGATCCTGTCCTCCCCTCCCCTCCAGGTCTTCTTCAGGGAGATCTTCCTGACCATCCTGGAGACGTCCTCCAGCTCCTTCGAGCACAAGTGGATGGTCATCCAAACCCTCACGCGCATCTGTGCAGGTAGCAGTCTTCTGTGCTTCAAACCGGGCTTTAGTCGCAGCTCACGTTAGTAAGATAACCGTTTGACCGATGGTTGACCGTATCAACGTTAACCGATCAATCTTGATGCTTGTCGGTTAAAAAATAAATTGGGGTCAGAGTGGACTGTGGAGTGTGTGTTGGTTTCACTTCACACAAAAAGATGAGCAGGTGAGGTGACTTACTGGAACGTTGGACGGACACCGCGTCTCTAACCCACTGATTAATTTCTCCTCAAGTCTTAATTATTTTTTAACTTAATTATTATTAATTATTACTTAATTATTACGATAAGGTCATACTGTTCTTATCTCGGGCGGGACCCTCATGGGTTGGACCAGACAGTAGTTGAGTACTCGCCTCGACTCGGCATAGCCACCCTGTCCCACCCTTCCTACTTATTTTATGTTGTTTGTCACGGCACTTAATGTATGCACTTATGTATGCCGCACTCGGTTATAGTACTTAGTCGTGTAGCATCTTCTCCTAGTTATCTTGGTTGTATACCGGGAAGGGTTTAACCTAGCGATTGTTAGCGCTTTGCACTTGGTTCTATGAACATCCTTGCTGCACAGACAGCGATATACTGTTTCACCTTCTTCTGAGATTGTACTGATTTGGAAGTCGCTTTGTATGGAAGCGTCTGCTTAATGCTCTAAATGTAAATGTAGTAGACTTGAGTCGGAGGTCTTGGTTCTGAGCGGAGGTCTTGGTTCTGAGCGGAGGTCTTGGTTCTGAGCGGAGGTCTTGGTTCTGAGCGGTGGTCTTGGTTCTGAGCGTTAACCTCTCCCTGGTGTGTGTCAGACGCCCAATGCGTGGTGGACATCTACGTCAACTACGACTGCGACCTCAACGCCGCCAACATCTTCGAGCGGCTGGTCAACGACCTGTCCAAGATCGCCCAGGGCCGGAGCGGACAGGAGCTGGGCATCAGCCCCCTGCAGGTACTGATGCACAGCACACAGTACCTGGACATCACCCTCCTACAGTCACTTGTACAGAGCGGATCAAACACAGAACCCTTTTGCTGGGAGTCAAACTCCCAATCCACTAAAATGTATTTTTATTATGGGATGGAACAGATTTGAAAATGTTCACAGAATTGACTGCTGGGAATAGCCCCGCAGTCTGTTGTAGTGGATGCAGTAAGACGGTAGACCTGGACTGTTGTTTCTGCAGGAGCTGAGTCTGCGTAAGAAGGGTCTGGAGTGTCTGGTGTCCATCCTCAAGTGCATGGTGGAGTGGAGCAAAGACCTCTACGTCAACCCCAACCTGCAGGCCAACCTGGGTGAGAACGCACCCTCGCCTTTCGCTGAAAGAGATCGCTGTACGGTGAACGTATCGCATTCAGAAGCATACACTTAAAAACGTTCAGAGATGAGGACAGAGAGGTGAGAGGAGCTAAATATAAGTCGTTATTTTTGTTTTAAATGGAGAGCAGATGTCCCAGGTCTATTTGGGAGGTTAACAATGCAATCATTTTCCACTTTTGAAATTTGAATCCTTGCTTTTAGTTGTTTCTGTTGTTGGGTTAGCATTGTGTTATCCTAGCCATCTTTGTTGTGTACAAGGAATGGGTTAACCGTCATAATTGTTAGTGCTTGGCACTTGGTTCGAGCATCCTTACTGTACCTACGGCTAGGGCTGAACTATTTGGGGAAATAATCGAATTGCCATTATTTTGACCAATATTGTGATTGCGATTTTTATAATTTATTAAGTTCCTTATGTTGTGTATTATTCACTAAAAAAAGAAATAAATCATTCTTTAGTATGACCAACACAACACTGGAAGCAGTCAATATAAAAACTGCTCTTTCCGTTAGGCCAGGCCGATGTGTTGAGTTTAATTTACATTATAAACTTCTTTATTTAACTATGGAATTGTTAAATAAAAATAAATTAATCGTACTGATTTCCAGTCAATAACGGCAACCAATCACTTTTTCTTTTTTTTTTATCGCAGCCTTTGTGATTTGCATACCGCGTTCTATTACATCGCGATTTGAATTCGATTAATCGTTCAGCCCTACCTACGGCGACATATTGTTTCCTCCTTCTGAAAAATTAACAAATTATCATCGTTGTGGATAAAGGCGTCTGCTAAACGCCCTGAATGTAACTGGTATTAAAAACGATTGCGTGAATAACGTGTCAATGCCGCGGGGTCTTATCGGCGGGGGGTGATGATGTCGCCGTCATGTGACCTCAGGCCAGGAGCGGTCGTCGGAGGGCGAGGGGGCGGAGCTGAAGCTGCCGGACCACCTGACGGGGCGGCGGGACAGCGTGAGCTCCCTGGACTCCAGCGTGTCGTCTAGCCTGCCCTCGGGACACCCGGACCACCCCGAGCAGTACGAGGTCATCAAGCAGCAGAAGGACATCATCGAGAACGGCATCGAGCTGTGAGGACGATACATCATATAATAACTATAACCACAGGTTAACACTAACCATCATCGAGAACGGTATCAAGCTGTGAGGATAACACATCATATAATGACTCATAACTATAACCACAGGTTCACACTAACCATCATCGAGAACGGTATCAAGCTGTGAGGATAACACATCATATAATGACTCATAACTATAACCACAGGTTAACATTAACCATCATCGAGAACGGTATCAAGCTGTGAGGATAACACATCATATAATGACTCATAACTATAACCACAGGTTAACACTAACCATCATCGAGAAAGGTATCAAGCTGTGAGGATTACACATAATATAATAGCATATACATTTCTATGCTAAATATCCCTTGATTTCTTTGTCCCATTAATTTTTCTCATTTTAATGCTCTTATCAACATGGAGAAGTGCATCGGCTTGCCTTGTGCAAATGTTTTTTTATTGATAACAACATTGGCATATACTGATCAAAACAGGACGATCCAAAAAAAAAGCCTATAGTGCAATTAAACGGTGAACATACAAACATACTGCCTTGAACATAGCACTCAGGTTACTGCTTCTTTGTTTTGTTTTGACAAAAAACAAAAAACAAAATTGCGTTAATCGCGCGATAAAGAAATCAACACCGTTAAAATTGGTTTGCGTTAACGCCGTTAATAATGCGTTTAACTGACGGCACTAGAATATACAGTACAATATAATGACGAATAACAACATGACACTAAACACTACACATCGAGAACGGCATTGAGCTGTGAGGACGATACATCATTTAATGACTAATAACTATAACCACAGATTCACACTACACATCATCTAGAACGGCATTGAGCTGTGAGGACGATACATCATATAATGACTCATAACTATAACCACAGGTTAACACTAACCATCATCGAGAACGGTATCAAGCTGTGAGGATAACACATCATATAATGACTAATAACTATAACCACAGGTTAACACTAACCATCATCGAGAACGGTATCAAGCTGTGAGGATAACACATCATATAATGACTAATAACTATAACCACAGGTTAACACTACACATCATCGAGAACGGTATCAAGCTGTGAGGATAACACATCATATAATGACTAATAACTATAACCACAGGTTAACACTAAACATCATCGAGAACGGTATCAAGCTGTGAGGATAACACATCATATAATGACTAATAACTATAACCACAGGTTAACACTACACATCATCGAGAACGGTATCGAGCTGTGAGTGAAGAATAGAATATATAATATAAGGACTAGTAACAACATGACACTAAACACTACACATCATCTAGAACGGCATCGAGCTGTCGGTGAAGAAGAATAAAATATATAATCTATGACATATAACAACGCAACACTAATCATCATCGAGACGCTTAGAATATCATATAATGACTATAACGAGTGGTTATTGTTATTAAACACTCAACATCAGAGAGAAAGGCATCGAGCTGTGAGCACAGAATAATATAGTAATATAATGACTAGCAACAATAACCAATCACCTCTATTTGTAAACACAAAACGGAACAAAGAATAATATAATGTCTAATCACAATTACCACTCACCAGTTGTAACGCTAAACATCGGCGTCACACTGTGAATCAACACAGAATATTACAATAACAAAATCAGGTCTAACATTACAATGCGAGACCGGCCTGGTGGTAATGAGTGTGTTGTGTGAGCCTCAATACGGCGATGTGTGCGTTCTGCGTTGTGTGGGTCTCAATACGGCGTTGTGTGGGTCTCAGTACGGCGATGTGGGCATTGTGTGGGTCCCGGTACCTGATTTCCTGAGTCCTCCGTCTGCAGGTTCAACAAGAAGCCCAAGAGAGGGGTCCAGTACCTGCAGGAGCAAGGCATGCTGGGAACGAGCACCGAGGACATCGCCCAGTTCCTCCACCACGAGGAGAGGCTGGACACGGTACTCACTCACTACTCACTCACTTACACTCACTCATCCACTCACTCACTTACACTCACTCACTCACTCACTCACAATCCGTACTCACTCACTCACTCACACTCACTCATTCACTTACACTCACTGACTCCCATGCATGAGCACATATTCACACCCTCACTCACTCACTCACATGCATGAGCACATACTATTCACTCTCTCTCACACACTCACTCACTCGCATGCATTGGAACATATTCACTCTCACACGCACTCACTCACTCACTCACTCACTCACATGAGCACATATTAACTACCCCCCCCCCCCCCCCCCCCATCCACAGACCCAGGTGGGCGAGTTCCTGGGGGAGAACATCAAGTTCAACAAGGAGGTGATGTACCGCTACGTGGACCAGCTGGACTTCTGCGGCGGGGACTTTGTCTCGGCGCTCAGGGCCTTCCTCCAGGGCTTCCGGCTGCCCGGAGAGGCCCAGAAGATCGACCGGCTCATGGAGAAGTTCGCCGCGCGCTACCTGGAGTGTAACCAAGGGTAACTCCGCCGGAACACCCCTTCTGTGTTGTGTTTTGTTGTGTCTGGGGACTGAAGCCTGGCGTGGGCCTAGACTTGAATTAGCAGCTGGAGGTCGTCATGGTGGAGGTCTCCATGCTGGTATTCATGCGTAGTTATGGCTTAGCTATGGAGCAAAATGGCTAGCCTGTTCCCTGGCTCCTTCAGCTATGGTGTCTATGAGGACCCTGTGTGCTCCCGCGGAGCTGGCTGTCGCCTTGCCTGCTTGACTCCGCCGACGGTGTGCAAGTGAATGAGTGTGTATTATGAACCGTTGTTAGTTGTTCTGGATAAAAGTATACTTACTAATAGATCAATGGGGTTACATTTAGGCCCAATCACATTTCTACCCCTTACCCCTCCCCCGTGTTTTGAAGGGGGAAGGGGTAAGGGGTGGAAATGGGATTGGGCCTTATAATCCTAAATGTATTTTTATTTATTTTATGCTTGATTCTTTGTGCGTGTTGCAGCCAGACCATGTTCGCCAGCGCGGACACTGCCTACGTGCTGGCCTACTCCATCATCATGCTCACCACCGACCTGCACAGCCCCCAGGTGAGACCCCCCGCCCTCTCCTCATGAACCTCATGACCTCCCCCTGTGTGGGCGTGTCCCTGACACTTAGCTCCGTCCCCTCAGGTGAAGAACAAGATGACCAAGGAGCAGTACATCAAGATGAACCGCGGCATCAACGACAGCAAGGACCTCCCCGAGGAGTACCTGTCCTCCATCTACGACGAGATCGCCGGCAAGAAGATCGCCCTAAAGGAGAGCAAGGAGCACACCATCACCCCTAAGAACAGCAAGCAGAGTGAGACCTCTCCCCTAACACACCCTATAGAACACAGTAGATCACCCCCAAGAACAGCAGAGTGAGACCTCTCCCCTAACACACCCTATAGAACACAGTAGATCACCCCCAAGAACAGCAGAGTGAGACCTCTCCCCTAACACACCCTATAGAACACAGTAGATCACCCCCAAGAACAGCAGAGTGAGACCTCTCCCCTAACACACCCTATACAACACAGTAGATCAACCCCAAGAACACCAAGCAGAGTGAGACCTCTCCCCTAACACACTCTATAGAACACAGTAGATCATCCCCAAGAACAGCAGAGTGAGACCTCTCCCCTAACACACCCTATAGAACACAGTAGATCACCCCCAAGAACAGCAGAGTGAGACCTCTCCCCTAACACACCCTATAGAACACAGTAGATCACCCCCAAGAACAGCAGAGTGAGACCTCTCCCCTAACACACCCTATAGAACACAGTAGATCACCCCCAAGAACAGCAGAGTGAGACCTCTCCCCTAACACACCCTATAGAACACAGTAGATCACCCCCAAGAACAGCAGAGTGAGACCTCTCCCCTAACACACCCTATAGAACACAGTAGATCACCCCCCAATGTAATAATGTAATAAATACAGTAGATGATGTAAAATGAATGAAGATACAGTACAGATGATACGATATAGTAAACTAATGTGTTACTCTCCCTGTAGGCGTGACCATAAAATATAGTACAGTAATGATATAGGGGTATATATGATACAGTACAGTGATGTATAACTCTCTTTAAGACGTGGCCAGATGATATAGTACAGTAATGATATAGGGGTATATATGATACAGTACAGTGATGTATAATACTGTATCACGCTCTCTTTAAGACGTGGCCAGATGATATAGTAAAGGGGTGATATATTAGTATATATGATATAGTACAGTAATGATATAGTAGTATATATGATTCAGTACAGTGATGTATAATACTGTATCACGCTCTCTTTAAGACGTGGCCAGATGATGTAGTACAGTGATGATTACATTTACATTTAGGGCATTTAGCAGACGCTTTTATCCAAAGCGACTTGTATATCTTGATGATATAGTAGGATATATGATATAGTACAGTAATGATATAGTAGTATATATATATGATACTGTACAGTGATGTATAACGCTGTATCAGGCTCTCTTTAAGACGTGGCCAGATCATACAGTGCAGTGATGATATATTAGTATATATGATAAAGTACAGTGATGATATATTAGTATATATGATAAAGTACAGTGATGATATAGTAGTATATATGATACAGTACAGTGATGATATATTAGTATATATGATGCAGTACAGTGATGGTATGGTAGTATATACGATACAGTACAGTGATGGTATGGTAGTATATGATACTGTACTGTGATGTATAATGCTGTATCACGCTCTCTCTAAGATGTGGCCAGATGATACAGTACAGTGATGATATAGTAGTATATACGATACAGTACAGTGATGGTATGGTAGTATATACGATACAGTACAGTGATGGTATAGTAGTATCTATGATACTGTACAGTGATATATAATGCTGTATCTCGCTCTTTAAGACGCGGCCAGACGATACAGTACAGTGATGATATAGTAGTTAATACGATACAGTACAGTGATGGTATGGTAGTATATATGACACAGTACAGTGATGGTATAGTAGTATCTATGATACGTACAGTGATGATATTGTAGTATATATGATACAGTACAGTGATGATATAGTAGTATATTTGATACTGTACAGTGATGGTATGGTAGTATATGATACAGTACAGTGATGGTATAGTAGTATATGATACAGTACAGTGATGGTATGGTAGTATATGATACTGTACAGTGATGATATTGTAGTATATATGATACAGTACAGTGATGATATATTAGTATATACGATACAGTACAGTGATGGTATGGTAGTATCTATGATACAGTACAGTGATGTATAATGCTGTATCTCGCTCTTTAAGACGTGGCCAGATGATACAGTACAGTGATGATATAGTAGTATATTTGATACAGTACAGTGATGGTATGGTAGTATATATGATGCAGTACAGTGATGGTATGGTAGTATATGATACAGTACAGTGATGTATAATGCTGTATCTCGCTCTTTAAGACGTGGCCAGTGAGAAGCAGCGCAGGCTGCTCTACAACGTGGAGATGGAACAGATGGCCAAGACGGCCAAGGCCCTGATGGAGGCCGTCAGCCACGCCCAGTCGCCCTTCTTCAGCGCCACGCACCTGGAGCACGTCAGGCCCATGTTCAAGGTAGGGCTCCCCCTACGGGCGGCAGCCGCTACTGCAGGCACAGGCCCTGGATTAGGCCTCCTTAAATAGGATCAATCTTATCCATCAGGCGTTGATGAGTCATTAGTGACGTCACAAGTGGGCGGGTCCACCCAGGTGTAGGATCAATAGTTAATTTATTCATCATCACGATTGATAAACACTGTAGGGTGGAGGCCTGATCGACCCATCACACCTCTGGGTGGACACTCCCACTTGTTGTGATGTCACTAATGGCTAATCATAACCCTGGGTTGGGAACCAGTTATTATTACCTGTAAATTATTATTTACAGGTAACTCTCCTAAGCCAGAGCTCATGTGTGTGGAAGCTGGTTCAATTAAGTGATAAGAACTACTGGGCCTTCCCCCTGAGGTCGGTGAGGAGCTCGCTGTGTGTGTGTGTGTGTGTGTGTGTGTGTGTGTGTGTGTGTGCGTGTGCATGCTGACAGCATGCAGAGAACGGGTGCAGACTTCACACTGTCACCTCGGCGGTTATCTTGTACCTCCAGAAGCCCCCCCCCCCCTCTCTCTTCAAACCAGGGGGGTCTTAACCCCTGATTAGTGAAGCAGAATATCAAACAAAACGTGTGTGTGCGTGTAGCTGGCGTGGACGCCCCTGCTGGCCGCCTTCAGCGTGGGGCTGCAGGACTGTGACGACCCCGACGTGGCCACGCTGTGTCTGGAGGGGATCCGCTGCGCCATCCGGATCGCCTGCATCTTCAGCATGCAGGTCTGCCCCCACCAACACACACCCCCTCCAATGCTCTGCGTGTGTGTGTTATGTTGTTTATCACGGTGTGTGTGCCATGGCGTATATCAGGGTGTGTGTGTGTGTCATGGTGTATATCGTGGTATGTGTGTTATGGCATATATCATGTCATGGTGTTTGTTTGTGTGTGTGTTTGTCATGGTGTGTGTGTGTGTGTGTGTGTATCATGGTGCATATCATGGTGTGTGTGTGTGTGTGTGTGTGTGTCACGATGTATATCATGGTGTGTGTGTGTTAGGGCTGTAACGATACACAAACTCACGATTCGGTTTGTATCACGATTTTTGACCCACGGTTCGATACATCCCACGATTTTTTGAAATTTAAAAAGCATTTTATTTAAACAACACTTATATACCAATTAACTTAATGTAACATTTAATAACAAATAATTTGGAACACTGAACAGATTTGAACAGAAAGAATACTATTAAAGTATAGCTAAATGAATAAAGAAATAACGTGTGGGAGGATGCTTTTTTCAACTGTTTGGTTGGTTTAGTCAAATATCCTTATTAGCACTTCTTATTAGGCTATGTAGCTTAAATAATGACATAATCAGGCCGTATAGAATGCAACATGTTTAATAGCCTAACTTTCAATAGATGGAGAAAAACCTGAATGTCATGAACGTCGCAATAACGAGGCGTTACGAGTAGCATATGTGTCTGCGCCAGAATGGCAATGTGCGTATGCGTGTGTGAGTGACGTCAGCGAGTGAGTGGACGAGCGAGGAGAGCGAGCGGTAGCGCGTGTGTCTAGTGAAGAAGCGAACGAGTCCGGTAGAATAAAGTACCCATCCTGTCAATAATCGGTGGCCGCTTCATTCCGACCTATAAGCAGAAAAACTGCCAGTCAAATCACACAAAACACTAGAGACAGGATCACACAGGCCCCCTCTGGATAAATGTCGTTCATATCGCATATGAGCACTTCGACGGCTGTGGAGAAATGCGATCCTCCGTAGCCACGGAGGATGAGGGGCGCTGTCAGCAGACTATTATTTAGACAAATTATTAGCAAATTTCAATCGGACAATTTGACCGCAGAGTTAGAAAGGGCGTATCGCGCTTCTGCCTTCTCACACCGCGAGACAGGTTCGTGGCTTTGAGTATCGCGATTTTCGGTTTGATACGCGTATCGTTACAGCCCTAGTGTGTGTGTATCATGGTGCATATCATGGTTTGTGTGTGTCACGGTGTATATCATGGTGTGTGTGTGTGTGTCACGGTGTAAATCATGGTGTGTGTGTGTCACGGTGTAAATCATGGTGTGTGTGTCACGGTGTATATCATGGTGTGTGTGTGTGTGTGTCACGGTGTATATCATGGTGTGCGTGTGTGTATATCAAGGAGTGTGCGTGTGTATATCATTGTGTGTGTGTGTCACGGTGTATATCATGGTGTGTGTGTGTTAGGGATCGACCGATACAGATTTTTTAGGGCCGATACGATACCGATATTTTTTCATCAGCCTTAGCCGATACTCCGATACGCCGATACCGATATTTAGAGCCGATATTTAGAGCCGATACTGCTTTTGCTCCCTCAATCATAAAAATTACACTGATAACAAATGTTACAAGTCTCAATTTAAAAAAAGGAACATTTATTGAACTTCAATATAAAAAACAATATTTAACAAATAGTAAAAACAGGTGAGGTAAAACAAGTAAGAAAAATTGGATGAGCAATATTTAACAAATATTAAAAACAGGTGAGGTAGAACAAGTAAAAAAATAAATAAAAAAAATAAAAAAAAATCGGCGAAAATCTGCCGCGTATCGGCCGATACCGATACACGTAAAAAACGCGTATCGGCCGATAATATCGGCCGACCGATATATCGGTCGATCCCTGGTGTGTGTGTCACGGTGTATATCATGGTGTGTGTGTCTGTCACGGTGTATATCATGCGGTGTGTGTCACGGTGTATATCATGCGGTTTGTGTGTGTGTGTGTGTGTGTGTTGTAGCTGGAGCGTGACGCCTACGTCCAGGCCCTGGCCCGCTTCACCCTGCTGACGGCCAGCTCCAGCATCACGGAGATGAAGCAGAAGAACATCGACACCATCAAGACGCTCATCACCGTGGCCCACACCGACGGCAACTACCTGGGCAACTCCTGGCACGAGGTACCCCCCTAGTACCGGAGAAGTACCCCAATACTAACCACACTCCTGGAATGAGGTACCCCTCTAGAAGTACATCAATACTAACAAATACACCAGGGAAACTACCTGGCCCGAGGTACCCCCCAAGTACTGGAGAAGTACATCAATACTTACAAATACTCCTGGCACGAGGTACCCCCTTAGTACTGGAGAAGTACCCAAATACTAACAAATACACCTGGAATGAGGTACCCCTTTATTACTGGCGAAGTACACCTATACTAACAAATAGTACACTGTCGGCCACTCCTGGCATGAGGTTCCCAAGTTACTGACTGACGAGTAACCGATGGTAACTGCCCAGGCAACTCCTAGCAGGAAGTACTTAACACTAAAGGTCAGGTTATACAAATAAAAGTCTCCAGCAACACCGTAGCCCACAGAGGCCATAGCCGGAAATCGACCCGGCAGCCCTAGCTCCAGCTCATGTGATCCCCTCTCTGGTCCAATCAGATCCTGCGCTGCATCAGCCAGCTGGAGCTGGCCCAGCTGATCGGGACGGGGGTGAAGACCCGCTACATCTCGGGGGTGGTCCGGGACCGCGAGGCCGGGCTGAAGGGCTTCCCCGCGGGCGGCGACGACTTCATGCCCATGGGCCTCGGTCAGTCTTATACCACTCTACAAACTATACTCTATACAGCTATACTCTATACAGCTATACTCTATACAGCTATACTCTATACAGCTATACTCTATACAGCTATACTCTATACAGCTATACTCTATACAGCTATACTCTATACAGCTATACTCTAGACAACTATACTCTATACAACTATACTCTATACAACTATACTCTATACAGCTATACTCTATACAGCTATACTCTATACAACTATACTCTATACAGCTATACTCTAGACAACTATACTCTATACAGCTATACTCTATACAGCTATACTCTATACAGCTATACTCTATACAGCTATACTATATACATCTATACTATATACAGCTATACTCTATACAGCTATACTCTAGACAACTATACTCTATATGACTATACTCTATACAGCTATACTCTATACAACTATACTCTACAAACTATACTCTATCCAGCTATACTCTATACAGCTATACTCTATACAACTATACTCTACAAACTATACTCTATACAGCTATACTCTAGACAACTATACTCTATACAGCTATACTCTATATGACTATACTCTATACAGCTATACTCTATTCAACTATACTCTACAAGCTATACTCTATACAGCTATACTCTATACAGCTATACTCTAGACAACTATACTCTATACAGCTATACTCTAGACAACCATAATCTATACAGCTATACTCTATACAGCTATACTCTATGCAGCTATACTCTAGACAACTATACTCTATACAGCTATACTCTATACAGCTATACTCTAGACAACTATACTCCATATGACTATACTCCATATGACTATACTCTATATGACTATACTCTATATGACTATACTCCATCTGACTATACTCTATATAACTATTCTCGATACAACTATACTCAATAGAACTGTACTCTATATTACTATACTCTACTATAATTTATATAACTATACTCTTTATAACAATACTATACTCTACATAACTATTATCTATATTACCATACTATACATAACTATACTCTATATAACTATACTCTTTACTCTATAATAGACTACACTATATAACTATAATCTACATAACTATACTCGATATAACCATACTACACATAACTATACTCTATATAACCATACTACACATAACTATACTCTATATAACTATACTCTTTACTCTATAATAGACTACACTATATAGCTATACTCTACATAACTATACTCTATCTAACCATACTATGCATAACTATACTCTATATAACTATACTCTTTACTCTATGATAGACTACACTCTATAACTATACTCTATACTATATATAGGCTTCTTGCCCTGGGGCTTTGTCAGCTGCATCCAACCCAGTCATCACACAGTACTACATTAAAATACCACAGTGAACACTAGTGTTCTCTTCATAACTATACTATATTCAACACACTTAAACCACAGTGTACCAGCTGTGGTGGGCTGTGTTCTGGGTCCTGACTGTACTCCCCTCTCCACAGGAGGCCTGGTGGGGGGGCAGGACCGGCGGCAGATGGCCCACCTCCAGGAGTCTGTGGGAGAGACCAGCTCCCAGAGTGTGGTGGTGGCCGTGGACCGGTGAGGATCACTTCACCGCACTGGTTCTTATCGTTGAGTCTTCACTGCACTGGTTCTTAACCTAGTGTCTTCACTGGTTCTTATCGTTGAGTCTTCACTGCACTGCTTCTTAACCTAGTGTCTTCACTGGTTCTTATCATAGTGTCTTCACTGGTTCTTATCGTTGAGTCTTCACTGCACTGGTTCTTATCCTAGTGACTTTACTGGTTCTTATCGTAGTGTCTTCACTCTGCTTCACGGCACTGGTTCTTATATTGTAGGGTCTCTACATGTGCGTCACTGCACTGGTTCTTATATCGTAGGCTCTCTACATGTGCGTCACTGCACTGGTTCTATTCAGACTATTTGAGTAAAATCCTTCTGTTTAATCTTCAGAATCTTCACTGGGTCCACCAGACTAGATGGAAACGCAATCGGTGAGTGTCCTATTTGCATTCGATCTCAACAATTATTGTATCGTCTAGACATTTGGAAGTGTATTGGAATGTATACGTTCGTCTGAAATGTGCGATACTAATAAAGTTGTTCTGACGGTGTGCCCCCCTCCCCAGTTGACTTTGTGCGCTGGCTTTGCGCCGTGTCCATGGACGAGCTGGCCTCCACCCACCAGCCGCGCATGTTCAGCCTGCAGAAGATCGTGGAGATCTCCTACTACAACATGAACCGCATCCGCCTGCAGTGGTCCCGCATCTGGCAGGTCGTCGGAGACCACTTCAACAAGGTCCGTACTAGGGATGTGAAGAATGTGTCGACTCAACGGTCGATTCTCGACTCGTGCTCTAAACGACTCTAAAAATAGAAATCGATTAATCGTTTTTTTTTTTACTTTTTTACCCATTTCTGCTTTCAAAATAACCAATTAAAAATTATCAAAATACAATAAATCCTTTTTTTCCAAATGGGAGACGTAGCTGTGTTGTTTTTCTAACGGTCACTTCTGTTTTGCTACACCGCTACGTCTCCCAAGAGCGATCTCTTCCTTTGTCCTTTCATGACAATGGCATCTTCACTTAAAAGTCCGGTGTGGGATAGTTTCATGAAGATTGATGACAGAACAGTTCAGTGTAAATTATGCCTCATTTTGCGTACCATTCGTCCACAACCGTGATGTTGAATCACCTGGCAAGGAGGCATCCCAAGCCTTCCAGCCAGCAAGGCAGCATCGCAAACTTTACGGTGAGATCCTGTGATAGCCGCCGGGCTGAAAGAATCAGCGGGTTGCTAGCTAAGATGATAGCCGGAGATATGCTGCCCATGAGCGTAGTAGAGGGGACTGGGTTACGCAATCTGATTTCAGTTCTCGAGCCAACCTACACAGTGCCATGTCGCCAAACGATGACTGTGAGGCTGGAGAAAATGTACCGCGAAGCAGCAGCCTCCCTCCGCGAGATCCTGTAATCAGCTGACAAAGTTGCTATCACCACTGATGCCTGGACAGCTTTGACGACTGAGTCGTACGTGAATTTTCGTTTACAAATATTTATTTAAAAACGAAAATATCTGTTTTAGTGGGTGCAGCCTCTGTTAAATTAAATGGTTTTATGTCCGACTTAAACAATTTCGTTGCAAATAGGAGGCGCGCATCATCAACTGCCGTTCCTAATTAAAACAACGCCGACACATTTTGCCTATTGGGAATTTACAGGTTCACAATCCTGCTCTTTGATATTTTGTTTATCATCATTTTTATATCAACTTAACTTCATAAAAAAAATGCATTATTGGTGTGCTCCTGATAGCAACCTTTGAAATAGGACGGGTGGGCCAACTGGGCCGCTGCCTTAAAGGAATGCGCAGATCCTTTGAGCTCTGCAACTGCTGCAGCCGCGGGCCGAAAAAAAGAGAAGAAATCGATCGATTTTTCGATTTATGCCTCCTACACGTCGACTCACAGAAAACGAGTCGTTTAACATCCCTAGTCCGTACGTTGAGGATGCGCTTAGACGGTTAGAACGGTCCAAACCCTGGTGCGGACCTGATGTAGACCAATCCAGAACTGGTACAGGCCGGTCCAGACCTGGTATAGACTGGTTCAGGCCGGTCCAGTCCTGGTATAGACTGGTTCAGGCTGGTCCAGACATGGTATAGACCGGTCCAGACTTGGTATAGGATGGTACAGGCCGGTCCAGACCTGGTATAGACCGGTCCAGACCTGGTATAGACTGGTACAGGCCGGTCCAGACCTGGTATAGACTGGTTCAGGCTGGTCCAGACCTGGTATAGACTGGTTCAGAACTGGTGTAGACCGGTCCAGACTTGGTGTAGACCGTTCCAGACCTGGTATTGACACTTAGATGCTGATACCGACCTGGTATAGACCAGTCTGGCCGGTACAGACCGGTCAATAACCCGGACCCTCTAGTGAGCCTGGCCCCCCTAACCCTGCGTCCCCCGTCCCCCGTCCCTCCCCCTGATCCTTGGTCCCGCCCCTCCAGGTGGGCTGCAGTCCCAACGAGGACGTGGCCATCTTCGCGGTGGACTCCCTGCGGCAGCTGTCCATGAAGTTCCTGGAGAAGGGCGAGCTGGCCAACTTCCGCTTCCAGAAGGACTTCCTGCGGCCCTTCGAGCACATCATGAAGAAGAACCGCTCGCCCACCATCCGGGACATGGTGATCCGCTGCGTGGCCCAGATGGTCAACTCGCAGGCCGCCAACATCCGCTCGGGCTGGAAGAACATCTTTTCGGTGTTCCACCAGGCGGCGGGCGACCACGAGGAGTCCATCGTGGAGCTGGCCTTCCAGACCACCGGACACATCGTCTGTGAGTACCGGGCAACCCGTCGGTCCCTCGCTCTCTCCCTGAGAACGATGCTGGGTTTTGATCACGGGAAATATATGGAGCCCAAATGTTGAATCTGAAATTCCTCCATCATCTACTGTACTCATCCTTCCTCCTCCTCCTCCTCTTCTTTCTCCTCTCTTCCTACCCTCTCCCTGCTCTTTTATTCTCTCCCCCCCTCCCTCTTCCTCTCTCCCCTCCCTCTTTTTCTCCCCTCCCTCCTACTCTACTTTCTCCCCTCCCCTCCTTCTCTACTTTCTCCCCTCTTCTCCTCTTTCTCCTCTCCCCTCCCTCCTTTCTCCCTCCCATTCTCCTTCTCCTCCCCTCCTCTTCTCCTCCTCATCCTCCTCTGCTCCCCCTCCTCTTCTCCCCCTCCTCCTCCTCCTCCTCCTCCTCCTCCTCCTCCTCCTCCAGTGAACACCTTCCAGCAGCACTTTGCGGCCGCCATCGACTCCTTCCAGGACGCGGTGAAGTGTCTGTCTGAGTTCGTCTGCAACGCCGCCTTCCCTGACACCTGCATGGAGGCCATCAGGCTCATACGCCACTGCGCCAAATACGTCTCGGAGCGGCCGCAGGTACGACCCCGCGCTCACACTAGGGCTGGGCAATGAATCGAATTTTTATCTCGATTTCGATTTTAGCATCAAACTGTCACGATTATTCAAACAATTAGAACATTTGAACATTTTCTTTTGGTCCATTTTTTTAAGGCGAAATTTCAAAGTTCTCAGTTACAAAGTGTTTTTGAGAGAGACATGCTGAATGAATACATCACGTTTTCCAACTCAAAAAAATAATTGTTTGAATAATCGTGATTTCAATATTGACCAAGATAATCGTGATTATGATTTTTTTTTCCATAATCGAGCAGCCCTAGCTCACACTGCCCAAGGGCAAGGCAGGCTTCTGAACCGGGCTCTCCTCCAATTATTTATGGGTTTCCATCCAATAATACCTGTGTGTGTTTGCAGGCCCTCAGGGAGTACACCAGTGATGACATGAACGTCGCCCCCGGCGACCGCGTGTGGGTGCGGGGGTGGTTCCCCATCCTGTTTGAGCTATCCTGCATCATCAACCGCTGCAAGCTGGACGTCCGGACCAGGTGGGCACACGGGCTCAGCGGGGGGTCCTCTTGTCTCACGCCTCACCTGACTTTAATTACAGACTTTACTTATGAACTTTAATGACAGACTTTACTCACAAACTTTTCTCACAACCGTGGCATACAAACCTTACTCTCAAACTTTACATACAAAAAAGTCCCACAAACTTTACTCACAATTGTATGAACTTTAGTTACAAATTTTACTTACAAACCTAACTTACAAATTTACTAATGAACTTTAGTTACAAACTTTATTCACAAACTTGACATACAAACCTTTCTCACAAACTTTACTTGGAAACTTTACTTGCTAACTCTATTTTGGACCATGATTTCCGAAACTTTAAAACTTGAGAACGGAACCCGGTGCTCTGCTTTCCCTCAGGGGCCTGACGGTGATGTTCGAGATCATGAAGAGCTACGGCCACACCTTCGAGAAGCACTGGTGGCACGACCTCTTCCGCATCGTCTTCAGGATCTTCGACAACATGAAGCTCCCCGAGCAGCAGACAGAGGTCAGGGGGTCAAACCCCGCGCCGCCGCGGCGTGTCACGCTGTCACTCGGTGTAAACGATGGGCGGTGTTTGACGGACGGCCGTGTGTTTGTGCGTGTGTAGAAAACGGAGTGGATGACGACCACGTGTAACCACGCGCTGTACGCCATCTGCGACGTGTTCACGCACTTCTACGAGCCGCTCAGCGAGGTGCTGCTGGCCGACATCTTCAAGCAGCTGCAGTGGTGTGTCCGGCAAGGTGAGGACGCGCTTATCATTATGTATGCAGTGGATTGTTTCCTATGCCTTCGGGGGCGCCCTACGGCACCTGTTAAGTGTCACATTGTTCTCCCCCGAGTAAATCACAGTTAATTGGGTAGCAACGTCTCAACCTGCATTCTTGTGTCTCTCCATTCCTAGAAGTTATCCTTATATTATAATAAGAACATAATACTCATGATGATCATAATACATTGCGTCCAGTTCAACAGCAAGCTAGTTTATATTCTACAAAATGACCTCAGCAGCATGGGGGGGGGGGGGGGGGGGGGGAACTGTAGCTCAGGAGGTAGAGCGGGTTCGACCCGCTGGGAGGTTCCCTGGCTCCTCCCAGCTGAGAGTCCCTGGGGTTGACTCCGCCGTCGGTGTGTGAACGTGCAAAAGGAATGGTTGCAAGTTGCTTTGGATAAAACTTCGGCAAAATCCCCTGAATGTAAACGCTCAATCTTTGTTTATTTCTTTCGTCACATTTCTCCTACGTCTCTCTTTAACTCTTGCTCCCTCTTCTACTCGGACTCTTTCTCTTGCCCTCTCTCGCTCTCCCCCCCCCCCCTCAGAGAACGAACAGCTGGCTCGCTCGGGGACCAACTGCCTGGAGAACCTGGTGATCGTGAACGGGGAGAAGTTCAGCCCTGACGTCTGGGACCTGACCTGCTCTTGCATGCTGGACATCTTCCAGACCACCAGCCCCCACGCGTATGTCCCCCCCCCCCCCCCCCGAACCCCCGCAGACAGCCCAGCGTCGGAGGAGTGTCCCCTCAACTCTTTCTTTTTTTCCCCCCCGTCATCAGTTTGTTGACATGGCGACCGGCCGGACAGGAGGAGGAGTACGGAGACGCCAAGCACTCGGTGAGAGAGGAAACGTGTGTGACCAACAGGACGTGTGGTTCAGCAGCAGAATGACGTGTGTGTGTGTGTGTGTGTGTGTGTGTGTGTGTGTGTGTGTGTGTGTGTGTGTGTGTGTGTGTGTGTGTGTGTGTGTGTGTGTGTGTGTGTGTGTGTGTGTGTGTGTGTGTGTGTGTGTGTGGTTAAGCAGCTATGTGTGTGTGTGTGGTTAAGCAGCTGTGTGTGTGTGTGTGGTTAAGCAGCTGTGTGTGTGGTTAAGCAGCTGTTTGTGTGTGTGGGGTTACGCAGCAGAATTACACCTGTATCTTTGTGTGTGTGTGTGGGTGCGTGGTTAATCAGCTGTGAGTTTGTGCGTTTGTTTCAGCAGAAGAAGGGCATTGTATTTGTGTGTGTGTGTGTGTGGTTCAGCAGAAGAATGCCGTGTTTGTTGTTCAGCAGCTCTCTGTGTGTGCGTGTTGTGACATCAGAAGAATGACGTGTGTGTGTGTTTCAGCAGAAGCATGACACTTGTATCTCGTGTGTGTGTGTGTGTGTGTGTCTCCAGGAGGTGGACTTTGACAGCCAATCCCAGTGCAGCTATGACAGAGCTCTGTCAGAGAGGGCTCACAGCCAGATGTCCAGCGAGGACACCTGGAAGGGAAAATCCAACACGCGTAAGCCCTCACCTGTTGTCCTGTACACTCACCTTTACACTCACCTGTAGACCCACCTCTAGTCGTGTAGTTGATGGCTGGTTCTGCTGTTGCATATGTGCACATTGATGGCTCAATGTGCACATTTATGACTCAATGGTGTGCAGCCCCATCCAGCCCAAGAGTCTAATCGATCTGACTCGGGTGAGGCTGTTTAGACCAGCCATCATCCTCCACACGCACTGTATATATGTGTATATTAAATAAATAAATAAATATAATTTTGTGTGAGTGTGCAGGAGTGAGCGACCAGAAGCTGTTTGCGGGTCTGCTCATCCGTTGCGTGGTGCAGCTGGAGCTCATCCAGACCATCGACAATATCGTGTTCTACCCGACGACCAGCAAGAAGGAGGACGCCCAGAACATGGCCGCCGCCCAGGTCAGCGCTGCGTCTGATTGGTCCGGCCCTCAGCCCCGTTCCGCGGCTCTGAGTGCGCTGACGTGTCCTGTTGTGTCTTGTTAATTTCCTTCAAGACGTGAACCCTTGACCAAACGCTTTCACTTTGCCAATTCAAAAATGGAGAAAAGTAACCTTATTAAGTAGTAAAAATGTAAGTGGAAGAAGAAAGAAGAAAACCTAAAATACAGTACCATACTACTATAAATATAAAGAACTATAAATATACAGTACTATACTGCTGTAATGTACAATACTGTACTATACTAATTCGGAAATTGTACTTAATGTAAGTCACTCAGGACAGAAGCGTCTACTAAATGCCCTGAATATAAATGCACTATATAACGATTTACAAAACTTATTTTTTATTTATCATATACTACAGAGTATTTGAAATTACTCCACATCTCTTAATTCAGCGAGATTAGGACTGTAAAGTACTGTATGTCAAAAGACCCCACCCTAAAGATGATGTCGTCGTCGTCGTCCCCCCCCCCCCCCCTGATCAGAGAGACACCCTGGAGGCCTGTGAGGGGGCGGGGCCTGAGGGGCCGGAGTCTGAGCAGGGCATGTACGCCGCCCTGACCTCGCAGCACCTCTTCAAGCTGCTGGACTGCCTGCTGGAGTCACACACCTTCGCCAAGGACTTCAACTCCAACAACGAGCAGAGGACAGCACTCTGGAGGGCCGGTCAGTGTTCACAAGACCCCCGGGACCGCTCTCTCTACCATGTGTCTCTCTCTCTCTCTACCGTGTCTCTCTCTCTCTATCTCTATTGTCTCTTTGTCTCTTTCGCTACCCTCTCTTTACCGTCGCTCTACCATCTGTCTTTCTCTCTCTCTCTACCGTCTGTCTCTGCCTCTCTCTCTACTGATCTCTCTCTCTCTCTCTACCGTCTGTCTCTTTGCCTCTCTCTACTGCTCTCTCTCTCTACCGTCTCTCTCTCTGCCTCTCTCTCTACCACTCTCTCTCTCTACCGTCTGTCTCTCTCTTTACCGTCTCCTTCTCTACCGTCTCTCTCTACCGTCTGTCTCTCTCTCTTTCTCTACCGTCTTTCTCTACCGTCTGTCTCTCTCTCTTTCTCTACCGTCTGTCTCTCTCTCTTTCTCTACCGTCTTTCTCTACCGTCTGTCTCTCTCTCTTTCTCTACCGTCTGTCTCTCTCTCTTTTTCTACCGTCTTTCTCTACCGTCTGTCTCTCTCTCTTTCTCTAGCGTCTGTCTCTTTCTCTTTCTCTACCATCTCTCTCTACCATCTGTCTCTCTCTCTTTCTCTACCGTCTCTCTCTACCGTCTGTCTCTCTACCATCCCTCTCTCCCTCTACCTCTCTCTGCCTCTGTCTCTCTAACTCTCTACCGTCTCTTTCTCTACCGTCCCTCTCTACCATCTGTCTCTCTCTCTCTGTCTCTACCGTCTCTTTCTCTACGGTCTCTATACCATCTCTCTCTACCGTCTTTCTCTACCCCTCTTCCATCTTTCTGTCTCTCTCCAGCTCAGTCTCTCTACCTCTTGGTCTCTCTCTACCATCCTAGAACCGCCTTAAACCATGTGCACTCTATCAGAGAGCCATCGGTTCCCTAGCCCTAGGGGTCATAACCCGGACACGTTCCCCCCCCCCCCGGAGAGACCGCATGTCAGACACACGGTCGGTCACGGTGGTAACCCAGGTTACCACCAGCTCCTCCTCCTACACAGAGCTGCAGCGTGTAGTCTGTCCCACCTGAGGTCCTGTACACCTGTCTCTCCCGCCGGTGTCCCCGCAGGCTTCAAGGGGAAGTCCAAGCCCAACCTGCTGAAGCAGGAGACCAGCAGCTTGGCCTGCAGCCTGAGGATCCTCTTCAGGATGTACTCGGACCCCCAGCTCACCCCCTCCTGGCCCCACATCCAGACGCGCCTGCTGCTGTGAGCCCCCCGCCCTCTGTGTGTGTGTGTGTGTGTGTGTGTGTGTGTGTGTGTGTGTGTGTGTGTGTGTGTGTGTGTGTGTGTGTGTGTGTGTGTGTGTGTGTGTGTGTGTGTGTGTGTGTGAAGAGATTGTATTGATAATGTGTGAAGAGATTGTATTGATAATGTGTGAAGAGATTGTATTGATAATGTGTGAAGAGATTGTATTGATAATGTGTGAAGAGATTGTATTGATAATGTGTGTGTGGAGAGTGTGTAGATAATGTGTGTGTGGAGAGTGTGTAGATAATGTGTGTGTGGAGAGTGTGTAGATAATGTGTGTGTGGAGAGTGTGTAGATAATGTGTGTGTGGAGAGTGTGTAGATAATGTGTGTGTGGAGAGTGTGTATTGATAATGCGTGGAGAGTGTGTATTGATAATGCGTGTGTGGAGAGTGTGTATTGATAATTTGTGTGTCAAGAATGTGTATTGATAATGTGTGTCTGTGTGTGGAGAGTGTGTATTGATAATATATGTGTATGTGGAGAGTGTTTATTGCTAATGTGTGTGGAAGGAGTGTATTGATAATGTGTGTGTCTGTGTGCGGAGAGTGTGTATTGATAATGTGTGTATGGACAGAGTGAATTGATAATGTGTGTGTGTGTATGGAGTGTGTATTCACAGTGTGTTTTGTGCGTCAGTGTGTGTGGCGAGGCCCTGTCCTACTTCATCAGCCTGACGTCAGAGAGCCACAGAGAGGCCTGGACCAGCCTGCTGATGCTGCTACTGACCAGGACTCTGAGGCTACCGGACAACAAGGTACACAGATGCCGCTTTCACACCAAAAAGAACCGAGAGCCAGTTCCGGGCTGGTGCTAGGGCCAGTTCCAAACTGGTTCCAGCCTTACCCCAGTTAAGAACCGGTTGGTTTCACACCGGCCAGAGCCAGCCATGGAGCCGGCGTGAGCAACGTCATGACGTCACTGCAAACGTCTCGGCTAGTGAGCTTGGACAGAAGCATACGGCCGACATCTTTCTTTATTCTGGGTGGAAATAGTAACATAGTTACGCCATCAAATGCGTTTATGGAAACATTTTTAGCGAGAAATGTGCATTTTACTTTCATAATGTTCGCTCGGTGAATGTGAAGGATGTTTGGTTTGATAGTTATGACGAAGAGGGAACGCTCCGTTCACTTGCATGGACATGGACTCATCTAGCTGCGTTGGCGCGTTGACGCGTTGAACCACCACACAATAGGCGCGCAGAAGAACCCTCGCGCCAGTTTCAAACACAACAACAACAATTTCGTCTTCGATTCAATCCGTGTATGGTTCGTTCTTTGAATATTCCGATTTAAAACAAAATCAGAAAAAACAAAAGAATCATACACGGATTCACGTCCATTGTTTACTTCGGTGTTTTAAAAAATGCCGGTCTTCGTTGGTCTTCCTGTTTATGAAGGTACGGATAACTCCGCCCCCTGCCCCCGGCGTAAAAGCGGTTCTAGTTCTAGCCCAGCTCTAAAGTGGGGCCAGAGTTGAACCGGTTTTTAGGGGCCGGAGCCGGTTCTTTGGCGGTGTGAAACCAAAGCCCTGGCCCTAGCTCCGAACTGGCCCGGAACCGGCCCCGATTTTGCGGCGGTGTGAAAGGGGCAAGAGAGACACACACACACAGACAGATAGAGACACACAGAGAGAGAGAGAGAGACACACACACACAGAGAGATAGAGAGAGAGAGAGAGAGACACACACACACACACACACACACACACACACACACACACACACACACACACACACACACACACACACACACACACACACACACACACACACACACACACACACACACACACACCCTTATCCTAACACACACCTCGCCTAACTCTAAAGCACACACACCTACTTTACCTAACCTAAAGGCCGACCTCTCTACCTACCATCCTACCGATAACACACACCTACGAGACGCTGACCTTTGGTAAAGGTCGCGTGGGCGTCATGACGATCACTTACTCTGACGGGGCTTTTACACGATATAACAAGATGTGTAGGTAGTGCTAGTTCACAGACTAGGTAGTGCTAGTTAACTGACGGTAGGCCTTGTGCTAGTTAACAGACTATGTAGGCCTAGCGCTAGTTAAGAGCATAGGTAGTTCTAGTACTATTCAACAGCATAGGTAGGCCTATTGTTTGTTAACAGCAGCTGTGTGTGTGTGTGTGTGTGTGTGTCTGTGTGTCCGTCTCTGTGTGTGTCTCCGTGTTTGTGTGTGTCCGTCTGTGTGTCCGTCTCTGTGTGTGTCTCCGTCCGTGTCTCCCTCCGTCCGTGTCTCCCTCCGTGTCTCCCTCCGTCCGTGTCTCCCTCCGTGTCTCAGTTCCAGCCCCACGCGTGCTGCTACTACCCCCAGCTGTGTGACATGATGCAGTTCGACCTGATCCCCGAGCTGAGGGCCGTGCTGCGCCGCTTCTTCCTGCGCATCGGCTCCGTCTTCCACATCTCGGCACCCGAGGCCCGGGCCCTCACCCCCCCCCCCCCCCCCCTCCTAGGACCCCCCCTCCCCCCCCAAACCCCGCCTGCTAGGGGACGGACCCCGGCCTGATGGGGGGGGCCCCGGAGACTCGGAGAGAGGCGGAGGAGGGCCGCCGTTAGGACACAGAGGAGGAGTGGTTGAATCACCCCTCCCACCCTCTCTCCCTCTCTTTCTCCCTCCCTCTCTCCCTCTCCCTCTCCTTCTGTTACCCCACCAGTGCCGGACTGTGACGGGTGCAGGTGGAGAAGAGACTGTAGCTGTTCTACTCTGATCAGAACTCTTTGAAGTGCAATGTTTGCCTCACCCTCGCTCTCCCATTCTCTCCCTCCCCCTCTCTCCCTACCTCCCTCTCTCCGTCTTCCCTTCCTCTCGCCCCCTTTCCCTCCATCGTCCCTCCCTCCCTCTCTCTCTGTTCCTCCCTCTCTCCCCTGCCTCCTATGGGAGAACTGTTAAGTGATTGATTGTTTTGGGTCCGAGGTTCTGATGCTTTGCGTGGACCAGGACCTGGACCTGTGTCTCAATGGGGGGGGGGATGAGGGGTTCACTGTGACCACATCACAACCCCCGCCAACCATCATCTCTAAAAGAACTTAATACTAAATCCTAATTTATTGATATTCCAAACTGTGGGTTTGATTTTGGGTCTGGGTTTCGTTTTTTGTTTGGTTAGTTTAGCCTGACTTGGTTTGACTCGGTGTGTTGTTGTGTGTGTGACCAAAACAAAGAGATGTTTCTGTGTCTTCAGGGTGGATGACGCGTGTCGGGTGAATGCCGTGTTCTGGTGACCTCCTGTGTAGACATCTTGACACTACTGTGATCGAACTACCAATCAAACGCCTCAGTTGCTCTGCTCCTCTTCGCTCCTTTCTGCTCCTCACTGCTCCTCTCCCCTTGGGTTCTGTTGGTTGGTTTACCCTAAGGCGCGGGGACATTTGGCGTGGTACTTGGTAATATTATGGGGTGTATCAGGAGGCCTTGGGGGGACGACCAGCTGTTACCGTGGCAACCCGACGGGGGGTTCTCGCCTCACCCAGCACCGCTTGTTTTCCATGAGGCGCGCGCACACACACACACACACACACACACACACACACACACACACACACACACACACACACACACACACTAGCGCGCCTCCAGCTCATAATGCAAGCCGCCATGCAGAAGATTTTACGTATTTATTTTTTCGTTAAGTTTCGCTTTTATCCGTTCGGATCTTTCCGCTGACGTCTCGTTCTTTTGTCACGTTCCCGTATGATTCCGGATCCAATCGCCGCAGCGCTCCTGCTAATGTATCGCCCCCCACCCCTCCTCGTGACCACGGGTCATCAGGCCTGGGCCCGCAATGCCTTAATGATGTCCGGGAGGGGGTCCGACCCAACGGCCCCAGCCACCGGAACACAGGGAGGTGCCGCGGCCTGGGCTCCATCCCCTTATTTTCTACGCCTGGTTTACACATCTGTGAGTCCCGTCTCTGTTCGCGCCAAACAACGCGCCATTTCTGTCTGATTCCGATGATTGTCAAAACGTCCCGTCCGTCGACCAAACCGTGGGGAAGCCCTCATCTTAAGCTTTTGGAGTTGATGCTGGTCTTTTTTTTATATATATATAATTATTTAAAGTGCATATATCGTTTCTTTTTTTCTGAAGCATTCCTCCCCTCGGCTCTGGATGTGTACTTTTCTTCCCTGATGTTCGGGAATATATAAATATATATAAATACCGCATATGAAGAAACTGTACAATTTCCTGTAAAATACATAGAAATGAAAAAGTGCTATACTGTTATATACATAATATTGTGATGTAATCTTGAGAGCCTTTGGTGAAATAATCAATAAACCCTGACTTCTGATCGAGTTAACAGCTGTCAGTGTTCATGTATGGTATGAAAGTATGGCTTGATTCACCTGTTCAGAGTTCACCCAGTCGGCATAGCCTCCCCACTTAAAACACACACACACCGCTGTTTTGCACTTATTGTATGTTATATGTCTTGGCACGTAATGTACATACTCATTGTATGTTGATCGTCCTTGCACTTAAAAATAGTACTTGGCATTTTGCGGCGTCTTTTCCTATCTTTGTTGTATACAGGGAATGGGTTAACCTAGCGGTTGTTAGTTGTTGTTTGGCACTTGGTTCTATGAACATCCTTACTGTACTGACTGCGATATATTTTTATTTTGATCCTGACAAATTTACAATTTGAGTAGTAGGTCGCTCAATTTAAGTTAATTGTATTTGTGGGACAAATGTTGCGTCTGTACTTCCATCAGCGGCCGCGAGGCGCTGTTCGGCAGCTCGCCCTCGGTGCGGAATAGGGTTTTGGGGTAACAAAGGTTGCCCATGGAGATCCGTGACATCCTTTGTTTCGGGAAGTCGGGATGTCAGCCTTGCTTGCTGGGTAGTCCCATTATGGACGTCTATTGAAAATATTTATTTAATAAAAAAAAAAAGCCATTGAAGAAGCATGTGTCTGAACAGGGGAGATGAGACTTGTTCACTGGAATCCGGCCTCACTTATTAAAAAAAGATATTTAAAAGATGATGAAAAATGTCATTATTTTGACCTGAGCTATGGTTAGAATTAAAAAAAATTAAACCAATCTAAACCCAACAAAATGTGACCGGTGAGGGCAAATGTAAAAGACGCAAACAAACCACATGCATGCTTTGTGTGTGTGAAAGGCAGCCATGCCAAAGGTTCAAAGATGTTTTACAATCATTAGTCAATTATCCTTTTTAGACACTTGTATCCACACTCCACAGATACATCATCAATGAGCAGGCAAGGCTTCATAAGGTCATACGCTCCCAACAGTAGTCAGTGGTGACACCCAGAATCGAACCCGCAACCCCCGGGCTGGGAGTCCGGCGCCCTCACCACTCGACTACCCTCTGCTGGTGGGCGGGTCTTTGGGAGCGCTTCCGCCCTGTTCCTTCCTCCTCGCAGGGCCAGTAGCCGGGAATCGCTACCGCTGGACGTGGTTCCTGAAGGGTCCGAGGGGCTACCAGACATGGTGGATTTAGGACCCCGCTACAAGTAAGAACCTCTCCCGGTCTCCGGCGCCTTGGTTTGTTGGTTGCGCGATGCGGAAGGTCGGTACCCGGCGGCTCGCCAGCCAAGGCAACAATGGGACCTTCGATAACCGTCCTTCTGTAACCGCTCGGATCCTCAATTTTCGGAAGGGATTTGACGATTGAATGCAATTCATATCGTATCTTCATTATCACTATATATGAATATAATTTTCGTTTATATACCGTTGTGAGGGGTTGATTCGCGAGTGTGTCTAAGAAGCGGTATTAAAGCCGCGTCCCGACCAACTGACAGCCATGGTCCTCTCGCCGCCATTCTGACGGCGGAAGGCTCTACAGTTAACACAGCTACACCAACGACTGTTTAAGACAGTGTGTGAGTCTTGTTTGGGCGTTCAACCGGGGGCTGTGCACCGGTGGAAGGGTTTTTCTACGTGTCGTATCGGTGGGGGACGGGCGATCTCCGTTACGTAACCGGAGTAGGAGGCGGGAGGCGAGACCTAGGCGTAACCGGAGGAGGCGGGACCTAGCCTGACCGGGGGAGGCGGGACCGATTTTCCAGCCTGGCTAGTTTCCAGCATTTTCAGATTCAGCAGTACAGCAGCAGCTCGTGTCGACACAGATCTGGGACTTTACGGACAGGACAGGCACCCTAGGATATCAGTTTGTGTTGCTTTCGCCGTGCTTTGGTAAGATAACCTCCCTCTATTCTCCCCGTAGGACGGTAGACACTGCGTGGCGCTCCGTGGAGACTATTGTCATCGCTGACCGTGGAGTTAACACGTGTGTGTTCGGGATAAGAGTCGAGTGGAGGTGGGAGTACCTTCCAGATCTTTCTGGACCCCCCCTGACTGGTCGTGGTTGCCTAGGTGACGGGGCTCTGGGCCGTGTCGATCACTAGCAACTCGTCCCGCGAACTCAGATTAATTACATGATGGGGGGCGGCTGTCCCACAAAGGGACCACACTTATCACACCGCCGAGAAGTGTTGGGATTCCTAGAGGGTCGTTAGTGTGTTTACGTGTGTCATTGTGTGTGTTTGTGTCATTTAGTGTATGTATGTGTGAATGTTTGTTGGTTTGTGTGTCTGTTAGTGCGTGTGTCGGTTACTGCGTGTGTGTGTGTGTGCGTGTGCGTGTGCGTGTGTATTGGTATTTGGTACGTATGTGTGTTGGTCAGTGTGTGTGTGTTGGTTGTGTAGTACCAGGGGACGCTCTGACCACGGACACGTGGTCAGAGCCGTGGTTCCAACATGTGGCTGTTGTAAACATCACGTTTACGGGTCCTCTAGTTTGGACCGATAGCCTGTCGGACCCTAAACGTGAAAGCAAGAAAGAAAAGATGAGTTTAGCGACGGATTGCGACTTTCATATCAATAACGATGATGTATTTTATATCACGTGAATTATGCATTTGCGTGGAGTTTCCAGGCTGTCATACATAAGTGCTTATTTTATTACGCCCACGACGCCTTTTTCATAATAAAGGTCAGTTCAGTTGAACCCCACGCACACGCACGAAAGCACACGCACACCCACACACCTTTCACCTGCGTATGTGTTTAAGCTTCCCTTTGTGGGGTGTGTGTGTGTGTGTGTGTCAGTCTCAGAGTAGTTCTGTGTCAGAGATGAAGGTGTGTGTGGGAGTTTGGCGTGCGCGGGATGTTAATGATAGTCTTGTAATGAGTACAATGACAGGAATGTACTGAACGTCAGGTAGTGCCGTCAGGTAAGGGTTTGGTGCGGATTAAGCATGTCCTCCATGTGTTGCATTGTGTGTCGTTGTGCTTGTATCTGTGGTTTACTGCTTGCTGTTCACAATACATGTAGGCTGTTGATGCTAGCAGCATTTATCAAGAGCCACGTCTTATGGTGGCGTTGTGTGTGTGTGTCTTTTTATGGGTTATACTTATTTATAACTTAGCCGAACATAAAATGTGTCCTCAGTTCCATTAATGTATAATATCGCCGAGATATGAATATTAATGGCGCCTTGTGTTTATTTATGTTTAATATTCTACAACAGTCGTAAGGAGTTGAGACCCCTTTGTTTGGAGAGGGTGGGGGGGGGGGGGGGGGTTGTCTGGAGGTACAAGATAACCCCCAAGATGACAGGGTGAAGTCCACACACACACACACACACACACACACACACACACACACACACACTCTATGGTCTAGTTACTCCTGGCCATCTGCTCTATATGTAACTGTCCAATTAAAGAGACGAACTCTGACCCCAACTGTCCACATTTGTACAGTACACACACTCAAGTACACACACACACGATGTATACTGACCTACTCCTAAAGTGTTTTCATTGGTTCTCAACACCGTGACCTTCTGTCTGTCTCCGCAGGCCGTGAGCTGATTGGTCGGCTCCGTGTCGGTCGACGCCCACCCCACCTCGTCTCTCGTGTGAGGAGGATACCAGCAGGGGTCTACCATGTTGGTTTGACCCCCCCCCCCATTCCCCACACAGCGAGTCAGTACCCCCAGCTCCAGGACCCCCCCACCCCCCTTCGTCGGACCGTCACCATGGCGCAACTGGACCCCGCCCGCCCCTTGGTTTCCCAGAACCGCGAGCTGGTGCTGTTCTACATCACGCACAAGCTGGCCCAGAAGAACTTCCCCCTCAACCACCTCACACTGGCGGCCACGCCCCCAAACCGGACTGAGGTGGGCGGGGCCGCACCGGGCCCCGCCCGCGTCCCCGCGCCGCACGCCAACGGCACGCCGAACGGCACCACCACCGCCGCCGCCGCCACGCCCCCCCCATCGCCCCCGCCCACCGCGCCTCCGCCCCGGCGCCAGTCGTCCGCGGAGACGGTCGCCATGGCGGCGGTGAAGGAGGCGCTGCGGGACACGGCGGGCGAGTTCGAGCTGCGCTTCACGCGGGCCTTCAGCGACCTCTCCTCCCAGCTGCACATCACGCCGGCCACCGCCTACCAGAGCTTCGAGAGCGTCATGGACGAGGTGTTCCGCGACGGCGTCAACTGGGGCCGCGTGGTGGGCCTGTTTGCCTTTGGCGGCGCCCTGTGCGTGGAGTGCGTGGAGAAGGAGATGAGCTCCCTGGTTGGGCGCATCGCCGAGTGGATGACGGTGTACCTGGACGTGCACATCCAGCCCTGGATCCAGGCGCAGGGGGGATGGGTGAGTGTCATCGATCACGTACAAACAGAGTTCACGCAGAGAGCCGTGCGGCCGGGGAGATTAACTGGCTTTACTGGTCCGAACGCATCACTGCGGCGCTCGCTGTAGCTCTGTGACTCTCGCTCTCGGCCTCTGTATCTGTATCTCTATCTATATCTCACTGTGCCCTCACTCTGTGTCTCTGTATCTATGTCTCACTCTCTGTATCTCTCACTCTGTCTCTGGATCTCTATCCCATTCTCTCTCTCTGTATCTCTCACTCTGTCTCTCTGTCTCTCACCCTCTTTCTCTGTATCTCTGCGTCTTTTTCTCTGTCTTTCCGTCTGTCTTTCTCTCATTTCAAATTCAATTCAAAGGGCTTTACCGGTTTGGGAAACAGAAATGACCAAAGGTCAAATAAGCTGTTAAAACATAAGACATTTAAATAGTCATAAACCCATCAATAAAAAATCAATAACTAGACTTGAAAAGGCGGTTCAATATAGCAGGAAGGGCATCCTGCCTGGGCATGCCTACGGCAGATAGTGTGGGTCTGTGTATTTATGTGTGTGTCTCCGTGCGTTTATATATAGGTATTTATATGCGTGTGTCTATGTCTATATATCTGTATGCATGTGTCTATGTCTATATGTGTGTGTCTGTCTATCCATATGTGTGCATTGAGGTCAATTCCTTTGTGACGTTGGGGGAGCAGGGAGGGGAGGGGCTGTTTATGTCGGCCTGGGTCGGAGGTCGATCCTGTCCTCTGATTGGACTAGGCTATCAGAGGGCCAGCCCCTATTGGTCACAGGACAGCAGCAGTGTTGTTTTCCATCGTCGGGCTGACATGGAGGGTTGTGTTTGACTGCAATGCGTACCCCACTCCGAGACCAAAGATGGCGGACAGATTATAACATATTTTATCTTATAATATGCAGATGATCCCTCCGGTTGGGAAAAGGTTGATATCTTCACAGCGTGGTTGACGGCGCCAGCGTCAGGGTATGACTGTGTGTGTGAATGCGATCATGAATGTGTGTGTGAATGCTCTGATGCTCTTATTATAGAGCATACGCCTCAAATCTAGGATCGACTTTTTCCTCGCTTCATATTTGCTTTCAAGCCACTCATGTTGCTTGAGGCGGGTATGCAAGCAGATAATTGGCCATTAACTAAATCGAATCTAGCTCCGCCCATTAAAGTTGTAGCATCAGCAAAGCGTCATTTCCATGCAGTCCATTTACCATATATAGTTCATGTACAGTCCACCACTATGAGCACATCGGCCTCAAACCACTTCTGTTCTCAGAAGGCGCTGGCCCCAAACGGGTTCCCAGAAACACGAGCACACTGACGCGGCTGGGCTGGGCTGTCGGTAGCACCTATTAGATCATGGGGAATATATGAAGAATATATGAAGTCATTACACTGAATTACCTAGGCAACGCACGCACACACACACAACAAACTAGGGCTGGGCGATTAATCTAAGTTTTGCGTCAAACGATTTCAAAATTAACATAATGTTTTATTTAATGTCTTATCGAAAGGGCAGAACAGCTGGATACATATCTGTATATTGTTTGGATTGGAAAGTTTTCCTTTTGACCTTTTTGTGTATTTTTTTAAGGCGAATTCTCAAAGTTCCCAGTTACAACGTTTTTTTTGGGAGAGTCATGCTGAATAAACACATATTTTCAAACTCAAAAATAATCGTTTGAATAATCGTGATTTCAATATTGACCAAAATAATTGTGATTATGATTTTTTTTCCATAATCGAGCAGCCCTACAATAAACACTCCATCACTAAGCACACACATTTCACATAATATCGTCGGATGGAAGGTGTATTGGTGGATATATTGAGTGACCCTTCTCTAGATCAAACCTGTACAACTTAATCAGGGATCCAGCAGTCCTACTGTGTTACAGCAGAACTCCTGATCCAGCAGTCCTATTACTATGTAAAAGCAGAACCTCTGATCCAGCTGTACCACTGTGTTTTAGAAGAACTCTTGAAGGGAGATTAAGTGTCGTTCTAGTTTCTACAGTGGCCAGTGTTGCTGTTGTTGCTCGCTGTAAATAGCCATTTTCCCAGCAAATATAAAGCAAAAGCAAATCAATCCTTGATTTGAGGTGCTATCAAGTCTTTAGGTCATTCGTCCAAAGGCTGATCTGCGAGACTAGTACACCCTAGACCAGCCCACCTCCGTTTGGACCAGCGATGACTTGCGGAACCTTATAGTCAAAGAAGGTTGACCCTCCCAAGAGTGGAGTTTCATTCATGCTTTTTAAAGGACGCCGTGTCCTCTTGAATGGCAACCCTGTGCTTTCTAAGGTTGCGTGATTCGGATCGTTGGTTCAAGTGACTCAACTGCGAAAGCTGTTGGAGACATGCCCGGCGGATGAATGGAGACATGCCCGCCGGATGTCCCCTCGCTCACTTCCTCTCCTCGTCGGCCCCCCGTCTGTCTTGTTGCGGTTGTAATTGGCTCTGTTGGCCCCGGGCCCAGAAGGCTCAGGGTCGAGAGTGCCGTCATACCGTTTTTTCCGATCTGCTTTTTTTGGACTGGCTTTTCCGATCTATTTTTCGGACCGATCATTGGGCGGACTTTTCTTGCTGACCTTTCTAAACATATGGTGAGGTCGTACGTTCCTTCGGTCTCAAAGAAGACCGACTTGTTGGACTGATGATTGGGCCGACTTTCAAAGCAACTTTTTTAACCCAATGACGAGGTCGTAGGCTCCTTCAGTCCTGATGGAGCCTACGACCTCGTCATTGGGTTAGAAAAGTCAGTCCATGTGATGTAGTGAACAAGAACCCGGAACGGGTTTTCGGGGGAGCCGTTCTGGTCAGATTTTTGCTCCGGCTCCCCGTTTTTAACCCGGACGGAACGTGACACGTTAGACATTACTGGGTCGTTTAATGGGTACCCAGCGTCTTGTTATTGGGGTGCTGCATTGATGTAAAAATACAGCTGTCGTGGGACACGCACACACACGCACACACGCGCGCACGGACACACACACCCACTACGAGCAGCACATCCAGGCTGAAGGTGAATCCAGACATCGATATGTAACACTACGTGTTGACTCATGTTATATGTTAAATGAAGTGACACAGCCACTCTGCCTTCTGTGGAGACACTGTCTTTCTGGTCCTGGAGGTTGTTTTTACGTTTCCCCCTATAGAGGCAAACTGTAGTTCCCGACCGTGGAAACGGGCCTATCCCAAAGTAGTCCATTGTGTGTTTGTTTGGTCTGCAGAGATGGATGTGTTTGTGGCCGTGAAGGGCTCTCAGTATGTCGCCCCACAGACGCCCTGTTGGTGCAGCCGTGTCTCGGTGTTACAGTGGGGTTTGAGACGTGCTTAAATTCGTGCTCGTCGTCAATGTAGAACGACGTTACACTGCAGTAACGGCTGGACAAAATACCGGACACTGGGGCAAACCGCAATCCCAGCCATTCATAAACGGGGCATTTCATTAAGGTTTTGAATTCAAGTAATGGCAATCAGTGGATTGCGATTGTGAATGTGTGTCTGAACAGAACGGGTTTCTCCTCGTCGATGGTTGTGTGACTCCGCTATCTTATCTCAGTTTAATTTGTAAGAAGTTATCCAAGCCAGTCATCCAAGCTTTGATTGTGCAGTGAAGCACTTTTTCTGACCTTTGGATGCGAGTGGGCGGCATGCGTGGCAAAGATAGAATAGTAACCAAGTAGGGTAGCAGAAGGCCATGGTTAGCTGGTTAGCCCGCTAACCGGTGGCTGTGATCCCCCCCTCCCCCCCAGGTTTACGATAAAGGCACACGCATGTTTTTCCCTTGTGGTTTTTAAAACATTCATCTGACGCCTTGTTCTCTCGCTATGTCCCGCTGTGGCATTCTGCATCATCATTACTTTCTGCCTCTGTTCTGTATCTCTTTCTGTCTCAGTCTCTGACACTCTACTGCTCTCGCTCTCGGTCTCGGTCTCTGTCTCTGTCCCTCTACCGCTCTCGCTCTCGGCCTCTGTCTCTACCGCTCTCGGTCTCGGTCTCTGTCACTCTACCTCTACCGCTCTCGCGCTCGCTCTCGGTCTCTGTCTCTCTGTCTGCAAATGAGGACAGAGGTCCACCTCAATCTGCCTCTCCTCTTCCAATCACCTCCTCTTGCACTCTACCCCCTCCTCTTCCTCGCCCAACCTTCTCCCCCATCCCCGTCTCCTCCTCCTCCCCTCCTCCCCCAGCTCCCCCTAACCTCCTCCTGGTTGATGTAGTCTCCCCTCAACAATTGATGTAGTCTTCCTCTCCCCTCCTGGTGGGGGTAGTCTCTCCTCCTCACCCCTCCTGGTGGGGGTAGTCTCTCCTCCTCCTCACCCCTCCTGGTGGGGGTAGTCTCTCCTCCTCCTCACCCCTCCTGGTGGGGGTAGTCTCTCCTCCTCCTCACCCCTCCCGGTGGGGGTAGTTTCCTCTCCTCCTCACCCCTCCTGGTGGGGGTAGTCTCCTCTCCTCACCCCTCCTGGTGGGGGTAGTCTCCTCCTCCTCACCCCTCCTGGTGGGGGTAGTCTCCTCCTCCTCACCCCTCCTGGTGGGGGTAGTCTCCTCCTCCTCACCACTCCCGGTGGGGGTAGCCTCCCCTCCTCCTAACCCCTCCTGGTGTAGGTAGCCTCCCCTCCTCCTCACCCCTCCTGGTGGGGGTAGTCTCCCCTCCTCCTCACCCCTCCTGGTGGGGGTTGTCTCCTCTCCTCCTCACCCCTCCTGGTGGGGGTAGCCTCCTCTCCTCCTCACCCCTCCTGGTGGGGGTAGTCTCCCCTCCTCCTCACCCCTCCTGGTGGGGGTAGTCTCCCCTCCTCCTCACCCCTCCTGGTGGGGGTAGCCTCCTCTCCTCCTCACCCCTCCTGGTGGGGGTAGTCTCTCCTTCTCCTCACCCCTCCTGGTGGAGGTAGTCTCCCCTCCTCCTCACCCCTCCTGGTGGAGGTAGTCTCTCCTCCTCCTCACCCCTCAGGGGTTGACACTAAGGTTTCAAAAGCACTTGCCCATCGGGCAAGTACAGGTCAGGTTCAACTTGCCCGAATGTAATGTTCACTTGCCCAAATTATAATCAGAATCGTGAACAGGCCTCTTTTTGCCAGGCACCCGGCCTGGTTTTGGGGGGGCTCAGAAAAATTCTCCTAGCTCAGACTGAAGCTGAATGTTAGCTTCAGCACATAAAAAATAACAAACTTCTCTTTGTTTACTTATTTATCGAGCGCTCACATCGTGCCATGAAGTGATTTCAGTCCACCGTTCCAACCTATTAAAGCTAATGCCAAGTTATATGTAGACCTGCATGATTTTATGCAAATGTACATGACTAAATGTCAGAGGTAGTAGCAAAGATATGTCTTTTTAACTTTTAAGTTTCTTGTAGCTCTAACTGAATAATCACAATCGCGTTTCTAGTAGGGTTGTCAGTCACGATACTGGATTTTCTGACTTCAATACTATTCCTGGAAAAAGATCGATATTCTATACCATTTTTGATATCAGGGGAAAAGTTTTGTTCAGGAAAGAACATAACAAAAGTAAATAGATTATATCTCCACAACTGCAAGGGCGATAATGTCATCTTTGGGCCAAAAGAAAGATTGTTGTGCAAGTGAAATATTCAATGGGGATAATACTTGGTTAAAGTGAATAAAGCCATGGAACACAGCATAAGTGGAAGATAACTTTTCCACCCTAAATAATTATCAGTATCAGTTGGTCGTTATCAGTTGGGAGCGCTGTCTTACTATGAGACACAAATAAAGGTAGATATCTTACAATTTTGACGCTTGACACCTCTATTTAAAGTTCAGGGCAATTGAATGCACCAAGCCAAACACTCGCAAATAAATATATGGCCACTAGATTGCGCTGAAGAATATGTTTTCTGATTGAAGGCAATTTACCTATTTCCTAAGAAACCTTCTCTTATTCATTGATTGAAAACACCATGTTAAGTTGCAAAATTTGGCCCAGATACTGGATAATCTGTTTATGGTGGTTTTATTAGATCAGAATCAACTTTGTGGACAAAAATCACAAAGGTAATACTTCATTTTTGGTTGTTAAAAGAAAAGGGGACGTTTTCTTCTTAAGTTGTTATTTGCGAGTTTTAGTCACAGAATGATATGGTTTGGACTGTTGGAATAAGTGGAGGCTCAGCTTTCATGTAATATATAGTTTGTGGGGGTCCAATTTCGTGAAAAAGATCGCTATTGCTGTGTGCATGTGCACAGTTATGAAACCCAAAACCGTGTTCTTGACTTTCCTTGATAATTTGCCTCAATCCAAAGTACTTCCAAACTGCACTCCTCCATCAGTACTCCATTTAACTTCTACCTAAACCGTTCGCGGAGGTGCTGCACTTGAGATGCTAGCTGTGTTGGCTAACCTTTAGCAAATCACTGCCAGAGACCGCACTGCGAGTGAGTGACAGAAGGCGGGGCTATATTCGCACTGAAGCGATGCGTGTCTGTTAACTCGCTTTTCCGAGAGAAAAGAAGACAGCGCGCTGATCAATTGCAAATACTTCTATTTTGTGTGGTTTTGAGGAACAAAAGGTTGTTCTGCCGTTTCTAAAAACATTTGAATAAATAGCTTTTATATTAACATCCACCCAAAATCCACTTGCCCGTTCGGGCAACCAGAAAAAATCTCAACTTGCCCAAACATTTTTTTTACTTGCCCCGGGCAAGCGGGCAACCGTTAGTGTCAACCCCTGCCCCTCCTGGTGGAGGTAGTCTCTCCTCCTCCTCACCCCTCCTGGTGGGGGTAGTCTCTCCTCCTCCTCACCCCTCCTGGTGGAGGTAGTCTCTCCTCCTCCTCACCCCTCCTGGTGGAGGTAATCTCTCCTCCTCCTCACCCCTCCTGGTGGGTGTAGCCTTCCCCCAGGCGTCCCCCCCCCCCTCTCAGTGTGTAATATTGCGGACGCTGGATCTCATATCGGGCGTAACGAGGATTCCGGGGACAAGGAGACGCAGGAGCCACCTAATAACGCTGTTCAATGTTATCTCTCCCCCTCTCCCCCTCTCCTCTCTCCCCCCCGCCCGCCCCCAGCAGCGATGGAGGTGATTACTCTTTAGAGATTGAGGCGCTGGAATAGCGGGTGGGGCGGGGGGCGGGGGGGGGATGTTAGCAGGGTTATTACCAATTACAGATGAATGATGTCCCGACACGCCGCCGGAGTCCCTGTGTTTTCCGTCTTCCTCTTCTCTTCTTTATTCTGGCGCGGACCTCATAAAGACTGAACCTCGTTTAGAGACTTGGATGGTACGGGGAAGGGGGGGGGGGGGGGGGAGCAGGTTAGATTGCAGCCTTAAATACGATAACGTGTGCGTGTGTGTGCGTGTGCGCTCCCAGACGGCAGCTACAGTTGGCGGTTGGAGTGTCCAGACTTGTTGTGATGGGGGAGGGGTGGAGGGGAAAACACCTGAGCTTCCCGCTCCCCTTATTTACTCATGAGCTAATTGGGAATCTCACACACACACACAGATACACACTCTCTCTGGGTCTCTCTCTCTCTCTTTGGGTCTCTCTCTACTTCTCTCTTGGTCTCTCTCTCCCTCTCTCTCTGGGTCTCTCTGTCCCTCTCTCTGGGTCTCTCTCTCACTCTCTCTCTGGGTCTCTCTCTCTCCCTCTCTCTGGGTCTCTCTCCCTCTCTCTGGGTCTCTCTCTCTCTCCCTCTCTCTAGCTCTCTCACTCTCTCTCTCTCTCTCTCTAGGTCTCTCTCTCTCTCCCTCTCTCTGGGCCTCTCTCTAGCTCTCTCCCTCTCTCTGGGTCTCTCTCTCCCTCTCTCTGGGTCTCTCTCTCCCTCTCTGGGTCTCTCTCTCACCCTCTCTCTGGCTCTCTCTCTCCCTCTCTCTGGCTCTCTCTCTCCCTCTCTCTGGCTCTCTCACTCTCTCTCTGGCTCTCTCTCTCCCTCTCTCTGGCTCTCTCACTCTCTCTCTGGGTCTCTCTCTCCCTCTCTCTGGCTCTCTCACTCTCTCTCTGGGTCTCTCACTCTCTCTCTGGGTCTCTCACTCTCTCTCTGGGTCTCTCTCACTCTCTCTCTGGCTCTCACTCTCCCTCTCTCTGGCTCTCTCACTCTCTCTCTGGGTCTCTCTCTCCCTCTCTCTGGCTCTCTCACTCTCTCTCTGGGTCTCTCTCTCCCTCTCTCTGGGTCTCTCTCTCCCTCTCTCTGGGTCTCTATCTCCCTCTCTCTCATTAACATGCTGGTAGGGTATGCGGTTAAATCCTGACCTGTCTGTCAAGGCTCAGGTCCAATAGGAATCAATTCCCCGTGGAGCAATTCAGCCCGCCCCCCCCCATCCATCTCTCTCCCTTCCTCCTCCTACCCCCCCCCCCCCCCCCCCCCGGATCCATTTGTCACCCTTTCCTTTTTCTGCTTTCATTAATCTCTCCCTCTCCCTGTCTCTTCCTCTCTCGCTCTCTCTCTCTCTCTCTCTCTCTCTGGCTCTTTGTCTCTCTGCCGCTCTCTTTCTCTGTCTCTTCCTCATTCCTTCTCTGTTTCTCTGCCTCTTCCTCATTCCTTCTCTGTTTCTCTGCCTCTGTTTCTCTGCCTCTGTTTTTCTGTCTTTCTCTGTCCCTCTGCCTCTGTTTCTCTGTCTTTCTCTGTCTCTCTGCCTCTGTTTCTCTGTCTCCTTCTCTGTCTCTCTGCCTCTGTTTCTCTGTCTCTTTCCTTCTCTGCCTCTGTGTCTCTGTCTCACTGTCTCTGTCTCTGACACCCAGACAGACATGATGGATAGAGAGAGAGAGTCGCCCCATCAGTCCTCTCTCCTCTAGCCTGAGTCTCTCCCCCCCCCTGGCTCGGGGGGGGGGGAGGCACGGCCGCATGTCTCTTCTCCCATCCCCCCTCTTGCCCTTATCAATGGCTTACGATCAATCAATAAACGCTTTCTCCTGCCATGGGTACCATCGATTATCCTCTTCCTCTCTCCTTCTTCTTTCTCACTCCACCTCTCTTCCTCATCAGCACCTCCCTCTCCTCCTCATCTGCTCCCTCTCCTCATCTCCACCTCCCTCTCCTCCTCATCTCCTCCCTCTCATCTCCTCATATCCTCCCCATCTCCTCCTCCCTCTCCTCATCTCCTCCTCAACTCCTCCTCCCTCTCCTCATCTCCTCCTCCCTCTCCTCATCTCCTCCTCCCTCTCCTCATCTCCTCCTCATCTCCTCCATCTCCTCCTCCCTCTCCTCCTCATCTCCACTTCCCCCTTGTCCTCCTGTCTCCAGTCATGACTCCTCCCACTCGCAGCTCCCTGCCTTCCCAGGCGACCAATGGGCATGCAGCTCTGTGTCGCTGTGTTTGTGTTGAGAATCCTTTGTCTGGGCGCCGGACCTTCGTTACCTTTTTGTTTTCGTTGTAGGTTGAAGGCTCGTGACGGACTGAGCGCGCTCAGTTAATGGGCTGGCGTGCGTGTGATGCATTGTGGGTCGTAACCTTTCGTTCTGCAGTGGCGAGCAGTGAGGGAGGGGGGGGGGGGGGGGGGGGGGGGGGTGAGACGAGCATATGACCACCGATAACAAAGGACTGCACACACAATTAAACGTACACACACATTGCACGCACACACTCACGCATACACACACACGCATAATAATTGTAATTGAGTGTCCAGCCACACCTGGTGTTTTATGCAGGATTAAAATCCTCGTTGAGCAGTAAAGTCAACACCATGAAATGGACACGATCGCCCAGACTTTATCTCATTTGCTGTTCTGCGCTAATACAAACACAGACACTCAAAAACACACGCGTCTATGTTTACCATCAATGGAGATCAATGATGTGGCTTTTGTGGGTGCTTCACCACTAAGTGCTTTGTGTGTGATGCTAACTGGGTTTATGGGGAACACCATGCTAGATGTCTTTATGAGCTACCATTAAGCCAACTGGTTCATTGGGACTGAGACCACTATGCTACCTGGATTTATAGGGACTGGTGTAGAAACACTAGCGGGCCTCATGGAGATTTATCCAGCAACGCTTGGTGTGTGTGTGTCTGTGTGTCTCTGTGTGTGTGTGTCAGTGTCAGAAGGATGACAGCCAACAGATGATTCTGTCGCCTCTGGTTCCGCAAGGACCACTCCCACTGACGAGCTGCGTCTCTGTGCCCTAATAAAACCCCACTCTGTGACAGCGACTCTGACGGTTTACTCTAGCTCTGCTGATGGATTCGACACACACACACGCACGCAGGCACGCACGCACGCACACTGACACACCCCTCTGGCGATGGCTAGCAGTCTGGCAGGAGGCAGTGTAGAGCATCACCAGAGCCCAGGTGACGGAGGCTTCAGCTGTGACTCAGCATGATGTCCATCTGTCTCCCAGGTGAGGCTGCGGTGTGTGTGTGTGTGTGTGTGTGTGTGTCTGTCTGTGTGGTCTACCACGTGTGTGTGGTTGTGTTTCCCCCGTTGAGACGACATGAAAACCCCTCCTCTTCATGAACTGCATCATTCTATTTTCCTCCCTCTCTCTCTTCCACCCACGCCTTTTCCCTTCACCATTATTACCATGTTCTCCCTCTCGCTCTCTCTCCCTCTCAGTCCCTCTCACCTCCCCGTTGTCTTCCACTCCGTCTCTCACCCTCTCTCACTCCTCTCGCTCCCTTTCAGTCCCTCTCACCTCCCTCTCTCATCAATCTCTCCCCTTTGCTTCAGTCTCTTTCGCTCTTATTGAAGTTAAGGTAGAAGTTAAGGTAAGGTATAACTTAATGTAGGGTATAAATTAAGTTAAGGTATAAGATAAGTTATGGTAAGCAGCAAGTAAAGGTCAGTAGTCGAAGTATACAAAAACAGAAGATATATAATTTTTTATGTTTCTCAAATTAAATTTAAACTACAAAATAATATACAGAATACATGTCTCTATACCCTCCTAGTATTAATAGTGAAGCTATAATCCAGATCTGGGAAATCTTTGCCGGATATCCAGTGAGGTAATGTGCAGGATTAGAGTGAGTAAGTCTGCTTCCAGGAACTTGGATTGGATCAGTGGATGAGATGAGATCTGGATGATGATGATGTTGAGGCTGACTTCCAATCAGTCAAATCACCCTGACCCTGCGATGCAGTTCGTTATTCACACAGACAAAACACACACTCACACAACACACGCACCCCTTGTGATCTTTGAGTGGTCTTCCCTCGGGATGACATCATTGCCCTGGGATGATATCACTTTGGGGGCCAAAGGTTTTCAGAAGTTTCAACACACACGCGCACACACACACGCAGTGACCCCTTCCTCCCGGTCTGATGCTAGTGAATGTCGGACCCCTCGATCACGCTGTGTAATGGATTGATGTCTTGTGTTGATCCGGCGATGCGTGTGTGTGTTTGCTCATGGGTCTCTGGCACTAGTCCGGGTCTGGGTCGACTGCCCCGGGCAGCTGGCCAGGGGGGGGGCCAGCGAGAGACTGCGGCCGCCGGGCGGGAACGTTCCGGGCGGGAACGCTATCTGATAGAAACGACAACAAACACCAACTGTATCTGTGGAGCACTTTAAAAACACAGTTGACGGAGTGTTTTAACAAGCAACAGTCTCACACACACACAGCGGTCATTTGCCGCCCGGCACGGGCCGTAACCGCGGTCACCGGGGGACCAGCCTGAGTTCTGTTTTCCCTGTTAATCCGCCAGTTCGCTTTCATTTCCCCCCCTCCTGCATTACCATAGAAACACTGGCGCACTTGCCTCGGTGTGACTCAGCATTCTGTGTGTGTGTGCGTGTGTGTGTGTGTGTGTGTGTCCTTATTCTGGACCTCACTGGTTCAATGTGGATTGATTCCCTTTCTAAACAATCTCGCACACATGCGCACACACACAGTGCTGCATGGGCACATTTTTGTGTGTACTTGTATTGTGTGTATGATTGTTGTCAGCATCGTCCAATCAGAAGCCGGAACAGGCCTCTGAGCGTTGTTCTGGAACCGTTGGTGTTTGTTAAAGGCCTAGTTGCTCTCTCACTCTCGCACGCCCGTACACAATCACTCCAACTCCAAGGCTAGGCATGCCCGTACACAATCAATCCAAGGCTAGGCTGCTTCACTAAGACCACAACCAACCACAAGGCCTTCATAACCATGCAATATGCCGAAGCCGGAAAGGACATGCGCACAGTCGCACGCTAGTCTAAAGACTAGCCTCTTACCATAAGTTAGAATGGACGCAAATTGTGTGATCGATAGTCTGGTTTAGCTTTCGCTTGCTATCCGTTTTTAGTATGACTTCTCAACATTACGTCTTTCTTCTGTTAGGCGCACATGGCTAATTTGCACGCATGTGTCTAGTTTTACTGTGATGTATTTTGTGTATGTCCAGTCAGACTTCAGCATCGAAGTTGGTTTCGCGATAGTTGTATTTGCTTCCTTACTGTTAGCCAATCATGTGTCTGGCACACATTTCGATACTGCCCCTAAAATCTATTGGCTCTTACGGTTACGTAAGGCGTAAACAAGGTTTCGATCATCTAAATCGACCAATCCCCGGCCGAATTATTAGCCTGCGTAACAGGATGTAGCTCAGGAGAGCTACATCAGGAGAGCTACCTCCGGTAGTGGCCTCTTTACGCACGCATTCTGACGAGTACTGAGTAAAAATCAAAAGAAAAATCCAAAACTGTTAAATGTTTGTGATGATCCCAGATAATGACATAAAAGTGAAATATATAGTTCAGTACATCAAAAACTTCAAATGGCAAAGATGGTGCCAAAATGTGCCAAAATGACCAATTTAGAGAGTCCGCCTAAGTAGTAGTCATTACTAAAACCTCTAATTTTGCTCTGCTTAACTTTATGATGATCAAACTTTGCAGAGATGATGTTCACACCTTGTGCTTTAATAGGTTGCAACGGTGGACTGAAATCACTTCATGGCACGATGTGACCGCTCGATAAATAAGTAAACAAAGGGAAGTTTGTTATTTTTTAAACACATGTGTGGAAGCTAACATTCAGCTTCAGTCTGAGCTAGGATGATTTTTCTGAGCCCCCCCAAAACCAGGCCGGGTGCCTGGCAAAAAGAGGCCTGTTCAAGATTCTGATTATAATTTGGGCAAGTGAACATCACATTCGGGCAAGTTGAACCTGACCTGTACTTGCCCGATGGGCAAGTGCTTTTGAAACCTTAATGTCAACCCCTGCAATAGATAACAGTTTAAATATTTATTACCAACAAGAAAATTGCACAAATTTGTTGGAAAATAAACCCTGCTACACAGCCTTTAAGGTTAGGTAACGGTTTGATGTGGTAACGGTTGAGCCACCTTTCTGGGAGAGCATTGCATCATGGGTAGTAATCACTTCCAGTAAAGTGTGTCACTGTGTGTTTCAGAAGCCTGACCTGGTCCGGATCAATGTGTTCACTAAGAGGAGCAGAGGGAAGGACCCAACGATTGTAATGGTTGAAAAGACACCATCCCTGAAACCGCTGATTGTTGATTTATTAATCAGATACTAAAAACCCAACATCCTGTCTTTTGACTACGTCTCCTTCGGTATTTCCTTTTGCGTAAACCGGCAGAGGAAATCGATTTTAATCTCGGGGCCTAATGATTAAAGAGAGGGGGGGGGGGGGGGTTTGTCAACAGGGGGGAGCCATGTGTCTCCGGCCTGATCTGACACTGAGACTCTGTGTTCTCTGTTTGCAACACTTCCCGTCCGAGGGTTGAGTCAGTGACCGGCCGGTCACTCCCGTAGGTGGGGGTGGGGGGGGCTCTGGCAGCTGCTGTCTCTCGTCTCTGTGGCAGTCAGTGTTCTGAGGGGCCTGACTCACTGAGACGCCATCTTGGTTCTAACGGGTCTTATTCACTGAGCCGCCATCTTGGTTCTAACGGGCCATATTCACTGAGCCGCCATCTTGGTTCTAACGGGCCATATTCACTACGCCGTTAACTTGGTTCTAACGGGCCATATTCACTGAGCCGCCATCTTGGTTCTAATGGGCCTTCGTCACTGAGCCGCCATCTTGGTTCTAACGGGCCTTCGTCACTGAGACGCCATCTTGGTTCGAACCGCTAGCTGGCTGGGGGAACTGGATGACGCATTTTGTTTAGCTAGTTGCGTATTTGTGTAGTTATCTTTCAGATAACTTTGTGCGTGCGAGCTTGTTTGTGGCTGTGTGTGCTTCATAGGCCGTATCAAGTACATACCATGAGGTGCATGCTAAATTACCCCCATGTAATGTGTGCGGTGTCTGCTTTGTGCTTTAAGGAGGCCTTGGGGAGAAAACAAACAAACACTGACTTGTTCCAATGATAGCATCTGTTACTTAGCTGGAGTTAAGCTATCTGTAGTTAGCCAGCATGTATACATCTATACAGGCTGTTAAAGCGATCTGCTATAGCGGTAAAGCTAACCGATGTTAGCTTGTTGTGGTAAAGTCATCTACGTTGTTTGGCTAGCTGGCCAGTGTGAGGCTAGTCTGTGTGGTTAGCTGGCCAGTGTTAAGCTAGTCTGCTTAGTTAGCCAGCCAGTGTGGAGCTAGTCTGCGTGGGCTAGCTAGCCAGTGTGAAAATAGTCTGCGTGGGCTAGCGAGGCAGCTGACCTGGAGCGTGACATCACATTCTGTTCGCTCAGTCTGTGCGTCCCCAATTGGTGGGACTGGCTTGGTAACCATGACAACAGACGGGGGCTGCATCATCGAGGAGGATGGAGGGAGCCATAGAGATATTAAAATGATACCAGTCTTATGATGCACATAATGTTATGCTGTGACGGATGAAGTCTGTCCATTCCCTTTTGTTATTTAATCAACTTCATGAACCCACTTTTGTCGGAATAGAATCAGAATGGAATGTAAGTTAGGTTTATAATGAGGGACCTTCACGATCTGATGGTGAACGACAAATCGAAGACCACCATAAGCCCCCCTCCATGACAACACAACACGACACAAAGAAAACACAACACAGCACGACCCATCTCAAAGACAACAAATGGTGGTCCTCTCTTGGGGGGGGGGGGGGGGGGGTCCAGCCAGGTCGGTCGGCTCCAGGGCCCAACACCCCCAGTAGCATGCCCAGACTTGTTCACTGCTCTTGGGCCCGGCCGGTACACGCCCCCCCCCCCACACCCCCCACACCCACATTCTTCCACGTCCTGCAGGGAGGGGGGAGCACACCCATTGGTGACACATCTGTGTGGTGTGTGTGGTGTGTGTGTGTGTGTGTGAGTGTTGTGCGTGTGTGTGCGCTAGTGAGTCATTTATATGTCATATGTCATTCAGTAGCGGGTAGGGGTTAGACAGTACAGAGACAGGTCATTAAGGAGCAGGTAGGGGTTAGACTGTACAGAGACAGGTCATTAAGGACCAGGTAGGGGTTAGACAGTACAGAGACAGGTCATTGAGGAGCAGGTAGGGGTTAGACAGTACAGAGGCAGGTCATTGAGGAGCAGGTAGGGGTTAGACAGTACAGAGGCAGGTCATTAAGGAGCAGGTAGGGGTTAGATAGTACAGAGACAGGTCATTAAGGAGCAGGTAAGGGTTAGACAGTACAGAGACGGGTCATTGAGGAGCAGGTAGGTGTTAGACTACAGAGACAGGTCATCAAGGAGCAGGTAGGGGTTAGACAGTGCAAAGACAGGTCATTGAGGAGCAGGTAGGGGTTGAGACAGTGCAGAGACAGGTCATTAAGGAGCAGGTAGGGGTTAGACAGTACAGAGACAGGTCATTAAGGAGCAGGTAGGGGTAAGACTGTACAGAGACAGGTCATTGAGGAGCAGGTAGGGGTTGAGACAGTACAGAGACAGGTCATTAAGGAGCAGGTAGGGGTTAGACAGTACAGTCTGTACTGTCTAACCCCTACCTGCTCCTTAATGACCTGTCTCTGTACTGTACAGAGATAGGTCATTAAGGAGCAGGTAGGGGTTGGGGGTTAATCTTGCTCTAGAATGCCTAAAGGTTAATATATGGACATTGGGGATCTAACCCAGAACCTTTTGGCTGAGAGTCAAACACCCTCACCACTAGTTGTTTATTTCCGTGCGTTATCGGGAACGTACCCGGACCTATGGTAACTATTGTTGAGAAACAGTGTTGCCATAGAAATGTTTTGCAGTTGACGTAATCTAATATCAACTTGAAGATTGAACGAAAGTGTGTTAGAATAGCTCTGGCTTCCTTCCTTCTTCGCGCTCTCTCCCCACTGGGCGAGCTGCCAGGTCACCGTGATGCAGTCTTTCTCAACATCCTTTATTCATAAAAGCTGAAGCTTCCTCCTTTGTCTTCTCTGGTGGCCATCGCCCCTGCACTAGACTCTCAGCGCTGACGCTAACAGAGCTGACGCTAACAGAGCTGACGCTAACAGAACTGACGCTAACAGAGCTGACGCTAACAGAACTGACGCTAAAAGAGCCGACGCTAACCGAGCTAATGATAAACCGAGCTGACGCTAACCGAGCTAATGATAAACAGAGCTGACGCTAACAGAGCTGACGCTAACCGAGCTAATGATAAACCGAGCTGACGCTAACAGAGCTGCAGCCAACAGAGCTAATTCTAGCTGAGCTCGGGCCCGCACTACAAGGCCGGTTGTGGTCTGGTTCTGTCCTGTGGTGAGCCGTGCATCCCAACAGGCTCCACGTGACCCATGACCCGAGGTCCTTACTGACCCGTGGAGACCTCATGAGTCACAGGGCTTGGGTCAGTGTCTGCACTCACGTCCTCCGATTCTCTGTCGATCCGGTCACATGTCGACGCCTCCGGGTCACATGGTTTATGTCCTGGAACACGGACACTGCTGATGAGGTTACTTCCTCTGGAATGTTCCAATCTGCCTCACTGTGGAATGTTGCTCGCTCCACTTCTCTCACTACGCACTGTAAACAAGGAGCTAGATCAGGATTCTTATCCAGATTGAACTTTGCTCTGTTCACACTGTAAACAAGGAGCCAGATCAGGATTCTTATCCAGATTGAACTTCGCTCTGTTCACACTGTGTACAAGGAGCTGGATCCGGACTCAGATCCAAATTTAACTACTCTCTGTTCACACTGTGTGTTCACATTTTGTAAAAGGAGCTGGATTAGGATTCAGATCCAGACTGAACTACTCTCTGTTCACACTTTTTACAAGGAGCTGAATCAGGATTCAGATCCAGGTGGAACAACTCTCTGTTCACACTGGATACAGATCAGGTTCAGTAACAAGTACAGCCATCTCTTTGAGCCACTTCACATGTGGCAGTAGGTCTGACACCTGACCTGGAATTTAACCGATGGTTTCAGTGGTGTTGCATAATATCAGTCGATCCAAAACACCCACGCACCGTCCTGTCTGCTGACACATGATGCCTGGCAGCGATAGCAGGTCATGGGGGAGCAGCGTCGGATTCGGGTCCCATGACGAGGAATGTAGAAGGACAGTGGTGGGAATGCATTCTGAGGAGGTTAAGAGAGAGTAGGAGGGAGTGTTTCACAACATGACTCAAGGAATGCTCCTCTGGAATGAGACGCCCACGTTTCCTCAGCAACAAACACACACCCTGTGGACCTCGCTGTTGGTCAGGGTCGGTGCGCTACAAAGAAGGCTTTGTCTGGAGCACTCTGCGTTGTTTAGCATTAACCGTACTCTAACTGACTAAACACCATTTATACACTCGTATAGGTACAGTGGACTATCGACCAGTTCAATTCCGGGGCGTACGTCGCACGGGTTGGGTCAATACTATTGACCTTGTCTTATGTTATGTCCACTGGCGCCTCCCGGTGGACGCACGGAGAACTCCATGTTATGGTTTCTACCAGGAAGGGGCGGGTTCTATCGTGAACCGCAGCCAACTGGGTCAAAGATTGCAGAGGCTCAAATCTCTTGTTCTTTGCTGGAAGCCATGCAGTGTTTTGATGTGTGTAGAATATGAAAACATGTTTTGAGTGAAGTTCATGTTTCTCGCCATGCGTTTGATGGTAGTTTGGTACTTCCCATGATCAATACAAACTGTCGGGTAATTCCTGTGAGAACTGGGGAGGGTACGGCTGGCCTGTTGCTCGTGGTCTGTCACCATGGTAACCCGAAGATGAGCGAGACTAGACCTTCACAGGGAATCCACCCTGTGTGTGTGTGTGTGTGTGTGTTTGTGTGCGTGTTGCTAGCTTTCACATAGTGCATTGGTTTTAAAGGTTGCTCTGTCATTCTGTTGGGTCAGCTTAAAGGGCAATATTGGCATGGGAAATGTACATTTACTCTGCAAAAATTCAGTGATTACATTAACACTATCTAAACCAGGGGTCCGCAACCCTAGAAAGTGGTGTTTTAAGATTGGACATATGTAATTAAAAAATTTTAAGCCCATGTTGCAAATATAACAACAAAAAAAAAACATTTAAAATGTTGATGAGTGATTGTGGACAACCATAGGGAAATAATACAATTCCAGGGCTTCTTGAAATGTTTTTGGTTGCTGTGTCATAATTCAGCTTAATATTTAATATATTGTTGCTTAAGGCACACTCATTAATGAGAAAATGTCAAACTGGCACTGCTTGTTGAAGAGGTTACTGACCCCTCATCTAAACTATGTAAAAATGTATAGACGGAGGAGAATTCTCAATTACAGGGTTACGGGAAAGTGTAAAGATCAGAGTTAAAATTGCCAATTTAAAAGATAGGTGTCATATGAACTCCACTACTCTTTATTATACTCTAAATATATTTATTTATTCCAACACCCCTCTTATTCACCTATTGTATGTTGTACGTCCTTGCACTTAAAAATAATACTAGGATAAGATGCTACACAATGCTATCTTTGTTTTAAACACGGAATGGGTTAACATAGCGATTGTTAGAGCGTGGCATTTGGATCTATGAACATCCTTACTGCACCGACAGCGATATGTTGTTGTTTTCTCTTTCTTCTGAAAAATGTACTTATTGTTGGTCGATTTTGGATAAAAGCATCCAATTGACCTAAATGTATTTAAATTGACTTTCTCCCTCTCTCCCTCTCTCCCTTCCTCCCTCCCCCTATCTCTCTCTCCAGGAGCGTTTCTCCGAGGTGTTTGGGAAGGACGCGGCGGCCGAGAGCCGGCGTTCCCAGGAGAGCTTCAGGAAGTGGTTCCTGGCGGGGATGACCCTGTTCACGGGGGTCGTGGTGGGGTCACTCTTCGCCCAGAAACGCCTCTGAACCCCACGATGAAGATGAAGACCTCCACACCTCCATGTCCTGCACGACATAGTGCAAATGAAGGCTTTTATTTTGGCGTCTCATCCTCGCCACGCCCTCCTCTCTCGCCCGCGCCTTTATTTTGAAGAGTAGTTGACTTTGTTTTGTCCTGCTGTTGATTGGCTCTCATCGTTGCCGCCGTTGCTGTTTGCTGGTGATGTCACACTCAACGGACTAAACCAGGAAGAGGAGGAGCCAACCCAGGAGGAGGAGGAGGGGCTAAATATGAAAGGAGGGGGGGGCACTAATGGAGGAAGACTAGGAGTTCAGTGAGAAGATGAGGAGTGAGGAAAAGTAGCTGTTTTGGTCATCCTTTCCCGCTTGCAGACCCCCGATGGGCACGATGACCCCGACCCCCTGCCGAACACCTAACCCTAACCCTAACACACAGATGGACAGGAAGTGATGTCAGGGCGAGGAGGCAGGAAGTGATGTCAGGGGGAGGAGGGAGGGAGGGAGGAGGGGGGAACGATTCCCTGTCGTTGACTTTTGATTTTAACTCCTTCTCACACGGTGTGCCCCAGTTTACATTTTTATCCTATTAATTCAACATTTTTCTTTCTTAAAAGACAAATTAATAAAAGCTGTTTTTGCCAGGCCCTTTGTAACTGTAATTATGTGTTCCCCTTCCCCCTCCCTCTCACCCCCACCCCAGGGTAGTATTGTTTGTGCCATATAGATCACTTTCTGTTCGGGGGGGGGGGTTCAGGGTCTGGGTGGTGTAGTTTATGGGGCTGTTGTGATTCATTTTAGTCCCTGTCATCTGTGTTCACCATAAATCAGAAATCACCTGTTTCTCCCAGATGCAAGTTATTAGAACCTGGGTTATTAAATCTCTGTGTTCCCCCAGAGCTTGTTCCACACTTTCGTACGTCTGTCTAGTCTTTATTTTGGAAGGCTTGAATTTGGTCTGTTCGCTGCTTGCCATGTTTTTTTTCTTTCATTTTTATTGAAACATGCAGTTCATATGCATATACTGCATGGTTGTCGATGGCCAAAGCTACTAGCGTGTCAGGCTAGTACGGGGGGGGCCGTGGTGGATACGGGCAGGGCACTTTTCCCAAAGTGAAGGCTGCAACCTTGCTAGAACACTTAGCTTGTGGAAATGAGGCTAGAGTGCTGGCTAGAGTGCTGCCTAGCGTTTGTAGCATTCAGAGTTTGGGACGACCTGTGTAAAAAAATCACACGGGTTAATATTTTGCATTTACATGATTAATCTATAAAAAGCAGTACGGCACAAAATATTTCTGAAAACGTTCAAAAACTTCACTTGTGTAAAGCAACGGGTATTGCTTTCCAGACGCAATTTGTAAATACCCCACGAAGCGTGTGAACACAAAGGATTGTGGGTATTTTGGCTCGTTGAGACACGAAAAGGGCGCGAATTTCCGAGCGTGCTTGTCGGTGTTCTATGACGTAGCATCCGTAAAAGGGCGGCCGTTGAGCATGCTTTCTTCACTTTGGGAAACAGCCCAGAGGGCGTCTGGTCTACCCTGTCGCCCCAACTGTAGCTCTAGGAAGGACAAACACGTACAGTAGCCGGTAGGGGACCGAAGGCCATGTCCCGAGTGAACCAGGAAATGCACGCGAATCCCTCTGGTTGAGGGGAAGAGAGAGGTTGTGTCAGTTGGGGTTAGTTTACTTTTAGAGGCTGTCTTAATTGACAAGTCGGCAATAAAGTGTGAAACCCTGTGTGATCTTTTAACATTTTCCTTAGTTTCATGTTAATCAAGAATTACCGCACACTTGAGTGAATGTCAGAAATCTCTGTGCGATCAGTAGCATAACCAGCACCAATTAAAGAATTATCATAGCGGTTTGTTCAAACTATTTGGAAATTAGCGACAACGGCATGATTTCAGTCATTCGATCGGACCGATCTGTTTTGTTTTTAATTATTTAATTTTCCAACTGGTGAATCTTCCTCTACCCCAGCAATCAATCACGTGGCTCAGCCACAGCTGGGGCACCTGTCTCTCTCTCACACACACACACACACACACACACACACACACACACACACACACACACACACACACACACACACAGCAGATAAATCAGACGGCTCTGCTTCACACTTCCTCTGGCAGCTCGTTAATGAGGAGGAGGAAGTCAGGACAGCTGAAGAAGAGGAGGCTGAGGGGAGACAGGGAGGCGGGGCACTAGCGTGATCGACAGCAGCCCCCTCCCTTCCTCATGTAGAGCACTCGGGGGGGGGGGGGGGGGGGGGGGGGGGGGGGGGGGGGGGGGGGGGGGGGGGGGGGGGGGGGGGGGGGGGGGGGGGGGGAGGAGACAGACAAACCGTCCTCCATGGATCTCTAATACCTTCCCTGATGTCTGCAGTCCACTCACTAGGCCTACTATATTTCCTTCATCACACACAAGCACAAACACGCGTGCGCTTCTCAGTACGGTACATCATGTAGTCCACACCGTCATAAACCTCCTTGGTTGCTGGTGCTCACGCCAATTACAATTCTAATCACACACACCACTCATCTCTCCCCCCATTCCTCTTGCCCGACCTCCCCATCACCCTGGCTAACACCATTAACCTCCCTCCACCCCGTTATTTATTTATATTTGTTTCCATGTCGTAGTCCCCACTTCCCCTATTGGGCTGAGCACTGCCAGCTCCCATCCATCCCACTAGTTGAAGCCAAGGCCTTCTCAGAAGCATTCCAGTCCCGTATTAGATCTATTTTTCTACTGTAGCCCCTCCCGATGAAGACTCCCTAACCCCCCCCCCCCCCCCCCCCCCCCCCCCCAATCCTCACCCCCTTAACCCCCACCCGAAACGAGATCCACGGCTCCCCCTTGTGGTCCAGATGAGGAGGGCGCCTTCCCCGACACTATATCCTAGTTATTTAAAGTGATTAGAGTAGCACGCTAGCGTAGCTTAGCAACATATTTAAGGTGAAACAAAAGAAAGAAGACAACGTGTGATGACTTTGGAACATTATTTATATTCGTGTCAAAACGTTGATTACAGAATCTCAACGCCCCGTCCCTCGCTCGGACGTGATTCGTTCGTCTCTCTCGTTTAAAGTTTAGCGTTAACGGATGTTTCTGGCACGAGGAGAATTAGCGTAGCAACAGATTAGCTTTAGAAGATGGTCCTGGTGTGTTGTAGCGAGAACAGGGCAGCGGTCCGAAACAATGATACTGTCCGACTGTGTCTATCCAAATGCCATTTGTAATACTTTGAAATGCAATTAAAAACCTAATAAAATACTGCTGGTGGTTGGACTGGATGGTTTTCTTTCTAGTTTATTTTTGGTTGCGGTGTTTGGTGACCGAATGTGATAGATTCTTGTGGTCCCTGATTGGCTGACAGATTGATTGCCACGCACGTCTGACTGTTGAGACACTAATCATGTTTAACATGAATGGTCACATAATGTTGTCTATATATTCTGCTAAAAGTTATTTACAACCGGAAATTATTCTGTAAATCTAGGTTCCCATCTAGGATAAATAATGAATTTATTTTATGACGCCTGCAGCAGTTCAGGGTCTCAAAACAAATCAACATGCTCAGACTGCTACTGCGACTAGTGATTGACAGCTGCCCAAACCAATCAGATGTGACTACTGTGAAGCCTCTATCAAGGTGTTATTGGAGAACAACCGCTGAGCACCTGTGAGTGTGGGATTTGTATTGTAGAAAATAAAAATAGAAAGTCACACGTGTGTTAGTAAATGTGAAGTCACAGAGTAAAATGCTTTAGGAGTTGCAATTTGTTTTGGTGTCCAAAAAACACAAGAGTTACCCCAGTTCTCAACATTTCCCTTTGCAGATGCACAAATCCTATTCTACAAATCACAAATTTGGAAGCTCATGAAAACTCATACGCTCACATTGTTGGTCCAGTTGCTGCAGTGAATATGCTGCAGAACGCATTCACATACCCGTATCAAAACATCTAAAGTCATTGACAGAAAAAAAAGAAAATCAGTGTGAATTCACACCTGAGAGTGTCACACCTGTAGAATCTTTCTCACAAATAAAAAAATAAATGTGTTCATTTTTCAAGCACAAACACGAGTCAATATCAAAAAATGCTTGACCCTGCCGCTACGAGTCTTAATCTGTATTACAACGGAGCTTGTATCGTGCTGGAGTTTTTTTTTCGCATTCGGAAATGTAGAGAAATGTGGAAAAAAAACTCCAGCCATGTCACCAAGGGACACGTGCCCAAACAAGCCACATTTCACTGAGATTTACGAGCAAAGAAAAAAGCATCTGAGACTCGTATTCAAGCAGTTGTATAAATAAGACATTTATTTTTATTTGTGAGTAAGTATTCTACAGGTGCGCAACTCTCATTGCATGAATTCACTTACTGATTTGCAGATGAGCAAAGTTTGTCCATGAATTCAAGTGTGTTGATACGGTTGTGTGGATGTGTTTGGCACCATATTCACTGCAGCGACAGCAGCCAACATGTGAGCATAGGAGTTTCTATGAGCTTCTGCATTTGTGATTAGTAGAATAGGATTTTTGCGGCTGCAATGAAGAATTTAAGACGGTGCAACCGTCGCATTTTCTCTCAAATTGACTGATTTACACGTGTGACTTTCTATTTCTATTATCTACAACTACAAATCCCACTGCCACAGGTGTTCAGTGGTTCTGCTCCAGTAATGCCATCAAACGCCTCCTCAATACTGCTGGAGCACAGCTGCCGCTCTCATTGGTCCAGCTGTGCGCCACTCAGGCCCGCACTCTACTTCCATTGGCCCTTCTCGTAGTCCCACTTGGCGGAGAAGCCCTCGATGGGGTTCACCCTCATGTCCAGCATCCTCTGGAGCTGACGGGCCTGCCAGTCCTCAGCGAAGGTCCTGGGCTGGGGGGGATAGACTGGAGGGGAGGAGAGAGGAGAGGGGGAGGAGGAGGGGGGAGGAGGAGAGGAGAGAGGGGGGGAAGAGAGAGGGTAGGAGGGAGAGAGGAGAGGGGGAGGAGGAGGGGGGAGGAGGAGAGGAGAGAGGGGGGGAAGAGAGAGGGTAGGAGGGAGGGGAGGAGGAGGGGGGGAGGAAGGAGAGAGGGGGAGGAGAGAGAGGAGGGGGAGAAGAGAGGGGGAGAAGAGAGGGGGAGGAGAGAGAGGAGGGGGAGGAGGAGAGGAGAGAGGGGGGGGAAGAGAGAGGGCAGGAGGGAGGGGAGGAGAGAGAGGAGGAGGGGGGAGGGAGGAGAGAGGGGGAGGAGAGAGAGGAGGGGGAGGAGAGAGAGGAGGGGGAGAAGGAGAGGAGAGAGAGGGGGGGTAGAGGGGGAGGGGAGGAGGAGAGGAGAGAGAGGAGGGGGTGGAGGAGAGGTTATGTTATATGGCTGGAGATGCAGGTCTAGTCGTAGCTAGGGTGATGAAAGGTTCTGGGTTCGATCCCCAATGTCCACAGTCTACCTGTAGGCATCCTACTACATGAGGTAGGACGCCTACTTCCGACTGTAAATCCTGTCCAAAGTATGGCAAACACATCTGTCTGATCAACAAAAGCTTTGAGTGGAGTAGTTTGTTTAATATCAGTCCATTCCACATAAGCGGCGGCCATCTTGGCTGTTTATGAAAAAAGACCGCTGTGATTGGCTCAGCATAGGTCTCCAGCAGATTCCTCCCGTTCAGACCTGTCTGATCGGGAGGGGGTCCAGACACACGGGCCAGGTTATATGACACACCAGCTGGCAGATACGTGGGGTGCTAGCCCACACGCGATGTATAATTATAAGATTATAAGATGTCCCATCTACCGTAGTAGCTCTGCCAGATGACCACCAGGCCGGTCAGACCCATGAAGATGAAGATCCCGCCCACCACCGTCTTCCACTCCCCCGTGCTCTGCTTCATCTCTGGGTAGGTCCGCTGGAACGCCAGCCTGTATACTGCACCACCGGGGGGAGGGGGGGGGGAGGAGGGGAGAGGAGGGGAGGGAGAGGGGGGAGGAGAGGAGGAGGGGGAGACGGGGGAGGAGGGGAGATGAGGAAAGAAGAGAAGGAGGGGGGACATATAGGTCTTACATTACAGAAGATAATGCATCCATTAAAATTTGTTTAAAGCCTGGAAACTGTCTGTGCAGAACACTTTTAAACACTTTAAGAACAAAATAGTGAGTAAATGATACCAGAGACATGGACTCTGTTATAAGTTATATATATATATATATATATATATATATATATATATATATATATATATATATATATATATATATATATATATGAATGTATTGGTTTATTTCTACTTTGTGTATTGTACGTGAAATGGTTGAGGTGTGAGGGTACAGGCGCTCATTGATTTCAGAGTTTGGTGTGGTTAGGGTTAGGATGAGGAGACGGAGGAGTGCGATGCATCATGACGACCACAAGTGTGTAAAGTTGCACCCCCGCTGTGCAACACGTGAGTCTCTGGTTGGAAACGTTTGCACGCTTCACTGTAGATTCACGTGCAGATTCAGCTCGTTGTCGTCTCCTCCCCACCCTGACTGTACCCACGGTGGGATGCGTGTGAGCGTGCTGCTAAACACGAGCTGATGAAACCGGATGAAACCGGAGCCCGCGCAGCAGCGGTCTGGGAGTGTTGTTCTTTGATTACTCGTTAGACCAATCAGTGAGCCAGACGCACACGCCTCAGGAGGGATTTTAACCTGAACGATAAACTGTTTTATAACAACGTACTTAACCTCGGTTTGGCTTGTTAAGTCTGCCCGTTTAGCCCCTATCATCGTCCTAAGCATGCCCAGGAGGGGGGCTTGTCTCCTGGGTTCCTCATCAACTTTTCTACTGGTGTACCCCCTCTCAGATACTTTTTCAGCTGAGTACCCCCCTTGCCGGCATAAAACAAACAAAAAAAACGAGCATGAATAATGTGTGTGTGTTCTATTTGCCAGCATGAACATGAACATTAAAAGGGTGCAAATACCCTCAATTTAGTGAGAGACATGGGCCCGTGCTTCATGCAACTGTGGGCTAATTTTAGGTTCAGACCATGTAAAGGGGAATCACATTCAAATATATTCTTCTTGAAACTGACGACGCTTTTGTGTTTCTGGATGTGATTGCTTTTTCACATATTCTCCTTGTAGTTAGATTTACGTTCCGACCACTTTCTCAATTTCCTTTTTGTCTAGCTTTAGGAATTAAAAAATGTCAGTACTCAAAACAGCCTCTAGGGGTACGCGCACCCACATTTGAGAACCAGTGCTCCAGCGGGCTCCTGCTGTGAATCCCTTTCAGACCGTCATTGTGTTTGAGGGCGGTACCAATGAAGTTGTTATCAGCTAACGGCTGTAGAGGAGGAGCAGGCAGACGTACTGGCGATCTTCTCCTCCTTGGTCAACTGGCCCCAAGGGCCCTTCTCCTTCTGCTTGAGGGCCGTGTCCTCCTCGTTCAGGACGTCCTTGAAGGGCCTGTCCGGGAGGGGGGTGTCCAGACGGTTCCAGTAGAGCGGACGGGACATGTCCACCGCCGTCGACGCCTCTGTGGACGCAGGGGATCACGTCAGATCTCCGTTTTCTCAGCACGGATCAAGTACATGCATTAGGTTTATTGTTGTTAATTCACCGATTTGAATCGTCTGCAGAGCGGGGCCGCTTGTTTATCGAGGCCCACAGCGACATCTGCTGGTTGAAAACCCGAACTACGTGGCTGATTGGTCACGCAACATTGATTTCTAGGGTTGTCCTCATTGTTAACGGCCTCCCTTGATTAATTACATCGTTAAATTACCTCTTTTCGGTTCAATAGTAGCCGTTCTATAGTGTGTTTATTATAGTAGCAGGCCTATTCACAGTGTCTCGTACCGCCTTCTCCATGGCTGGCTGCCCTGGAGCAGACGGGGGTCAGAGCAGCCCCCGGCGGCCGGGCCAGGAGCCTCCCTCCGCGGGCTGCGATCAGCCGAAGCATCTGGAGGACTGGGAAATATTTATATTTATAGATATATCACACTACATTAAATGCTATATCCTATATAGTGGTGTGTTGTATCACTTCACTGTATCGGTCAGTGAACTGTCTAAATCAGGCTGGCCTGAAGAGATGTTTTATCGTGTTTTATAATGTTTAACCCGGCCTTATCTCTAGGCCTAATAGTTTGGTTGAAAAGTCAAACAAAAACAGCCAAGGTCTGTAGACCTAAGCTCGTTCCAGAACTTGAAGTAGCCTACACAAAGCACTGGTGTAAATTAGAACAAATATCTTTAAAAACCGTAAACAGTAATCTGTACTAAATAATAATTTTTGGTAAACTAGTGTCTCCAAATTGAACATGACTGAAAATATATACGAGAATATAGTCGAATTCAAATGCAGTCTTGTGTGTGATCTGGTTCATGCAGCATTCACCATATTTAGTGTTTATTGTTATAATCTAAAAATAAATGAGCTGTTACTTTTTCCGCTCTGCACACACACACACACACACACACGCACACGCACACGCACACACACACACACACACACACACACACACACACACACACACACACACACACACTCGCACACACATATACACACACACATTTGATTTAAGAATGTTTTTTTACACGTTTTTAACACATTTACACAAATGCTTTGTGTGATTCAAGTTTTGGAAAGAGTATAGGTTTGTAGAACTATAGGTCATTTTAAACTTCAGCCTCATGTATGAGCAGTGACCAAAAGCATTAGCTAAATTTACCCAACTAGATTTACCCCATCAGATTTGCCTGAGTATTAAAACACAACATTGTCTTTCACTGCACCAGTTGAAACATTGGTCTCGGTCTTTGTTCCAGTTTGATTCGACACACAAGAAGAGGAGTGACTAACAGGCTCATCCACCTTGAGCTGACCTGACAGGTTGTTACAGTCTGAGGACGTGAACCTTAAATCACAGGCTACCTCACATTCAACCCAGTAAAGAGGTTGTTTATTGGACTGTTGAACCTTAATACTCTTATTGGAGTAGAATATTAAAACTTTTACGTTTACTCTTGCAAACTTTTAAGATATGTGATAGTATTTTTTAGGATATTTCTCAAGTACAGAATGTAAAATATAGAATGGGTCATTTATTTTCCACCAGTGCTACCACATATCATTCCTGCACGTCCGTTCGGTTCCCCAGGGAGCAAACACACACACACGCACACACACACATGTGCGCACAAGCACACACACATACACACGCACACACACACACACACACACACACACACACACACACACACACACACACACACACACACACACACACACACACACACACACACACGCACACACACACAAACACACTTCAGTTCATACTTAAATTAATACATATACTCATCTTCAGCTGTGCATCAAAGTGAATGTCTGCTGCATGTTGAATTATGCAAGAAAAGTTTGTATACTTACGACGCGGTCCCGATAAATTAGAGTTGGTGGAGAAAGTTTGCAGGGGACGACGGCAGCGATGTCAACGCCCTGAAGATTCGAGCAGAATAAACTGTTTACTGTCTCCCACACTCCCGCCCACTCTCTTTCTCTCTCTCTCTCTCTCTCTCTCTCTCTCTCTCTCTCTCTCTCTCTCTCTCTCTCTCTATCTCTCTATCTCTCTCTCTCTCTCTCTCTCTCTCTCTCTCTCTCTCTCTCTCTCCCTCCTGGGAAACAAAGATTA
>NC_044048.1:20627072-20630274 GCF_902167405.1 Gadus morhua | reverse complement strand
CCCTCTCTCCCTCCCTCTCCCTCTCTCCCTCTCTCCCTCTCCCTCTCCCTCTCTCTCTCTCTCTCTCTCTCTCTCTCTCTCTCTCTCTCTCTCTCTCTCTCTCTCTCTCTCTCTCTCTCTCTCTCTCTCCCTCTCTCTCTCTCTCTCTCTCTCTCTCTCTCCCGTGTGAATCAAACCGTTGATCAAACACTCTTATCTCTCACATCATTCTTCAGACATCATTCTCGGTGTCTGTTATGACTGAGTCTGTGGCCGTCTCGGTTAGAGATTACGTTTCATTGAGACGAGCTCAAGCACTGATTCAAGAACAACACGACAGTCTGAGGGACAGGGAAACGTAAGCCGTAGACACAGATGTTTCTGATTGGATCCTTACCGTCAGGTGACATCACCTGCCTTGAGACATCTGAGGTCACTTGGAGATAATTGCAAAAACACACATTACATAACGCCTTGTACGACACAAAGGCAGCGAAAACATTACAAACCGTTAAACAATGTTCCTTATTTTAACCGTTTACACTAAAACCTCTGACCAACAAACACACGCACACATTCACACACAAACACACACACACACACACACACACACACACACACACACACGCACACACGCACACACACACGCACACACACACACACACACACACACGCACACACACACACACAAACACGCCCCCCCCCCCCCACACACACACACACGTACCCCTCCATCCCTCCCTCTTCATCTCCATTGTCTCCTCCTCCCCCCCACTAAGTCCCCATCTGTCCCCTGATCACCTGACCTCAGATGTTATGGGGTGACCTCTGACCCCATGACCCCCCCCACGTGCCTGCTGACCGGCTCACGCCCCACACACACGCCTACAGCGTCACACACATTGACAACACTCAAACACACACTTAAACGCATGCTGCCATGCGCACACACACTCCCAAACAAATATAGGCACACTCACACACACATTTAGCACATGCAAGCTGCTAACCCACACACCCACACACACACACGAACACACACACACTCACGAACACACACACACACACACACACACACACACACACACACACACACACACACACACACACACACACACACACACACACACACACACACACACACACACACACACAAACACACACACACACGAACAAGCTACACATCTTCAACACGTCCTTAGTTGTGTAAACATAGTCAACAGATATTATGAGCTCATCTCTAACAGGTCACCACTTCAATGTGTGTGTGCGTGTGTGTGTGTGTGTGCGTGTGTTTGTGTGTGTGCGTGTGTTTGTGTGTGTGTGTGTGTGTGTGTGTGTGTGTTTGTGTGTTTGTGTGTGTGTGAGTGTGTGTGTGCAACAGCTAAACCCTTTTTCACTCAGAAAGGGGCTCAAGACGAAACAACCTAGTCTGGATGTGACTGTTTGTGCGAGCGTGTGTGTGTGTTTTTGTGTGTGTATTTGTGTGTGTGTGTATGTGTGTGTGTGCGCATGTGTGTGTGTGTGCGTGTGTTGTCAGAGATGAGCAGGGATAGGTGAGTTATGAGAGGAACTTGGCTGTCATTTCCTGCTGTAAGTATAGAGTGTAGAGTATAGAGTATACACTCTAGTCTCTAGAGTAGAGCTTATAGTGAATAGAGTGTAGCGTATAGAGTTGAGTAGAGAGGTTAGAGTTTAGAGTAACGCATGGATAATATCATGAATCTAAAACACAACAATTAAGCAACAATGAATGTGTTAAATGATTCAGTAGAGAGGCACAGTTGACTGTTAACCTGACGTGTCCAACTGACTCTCGGTCTCCCGCAGAACGGGTTGTTCGGCACAAATCTGTGAGTAAACAAACAACAGCACACCATGTTACCAAGCAGTAGCGCACGTGGTCGCTGTGTCTGTTTATGCTACGTCTCTGTTAGCATAGCGCTCTGACCGCACGCCGGTCAACATTAGCGTAGCTCTCCGACCGCGCGCAACTCACTTTTTCCAGCGCGCTCCTCGCATTCCTGCGCCTGGAGGTAGCCCAGCGCGGCGGCAGCTAGCCGACGGTTCGATTCCCCCGGAGCGACGCCGCGGCCTGCCTTGAACCCCCTCCCTCTGCACCGCTACTATCCCTCAAGGGAGGAGGAGGAGGAGGTGGAGGAAGAGGGGAAGGAGGAGGAAGAGAAGGAGGAGAAGGAGGAAGAGCTGGAGGAGGAGGAGATTGGAGAGGAGCTGGGGGGAGGACGAGGAGGGGAAGGGGACGGAGGAGGAGTAGGAGTTGATGGAGGAGTAGATGGAGGAGGAGGAGGAGAAGGAGGAGGTGGAGAAATGGGATAAGGAGCAGGAGATGGGGGAGGAGGAGAAGGAGATGGGGGATGAGAAGGTGGTGGAGAAGGAGGTGGAGGAGTAGGAGGAAAAGGTGGTGGGGGAGGATTAGGAGGAGCTGGAGGAGGAGGAGGTGGTGGGGGAAGAGGAGGAGGTGAAGAAGGAGAAGGAGGAGCTGGGGCAGGAGGAGGAGGTGGAGGATGTGCAGAAGGAGGAGAAGGTGGAGGTGGCGTTGGCGTTGGAGGAGGAGGCTGAACCGAGGTCTGCAGTAGGCTGAGTATCCAGAGGCATTCCTCCGTCTCAAGGCTCCACTGTGCTGCTTGTGTTGTACGGTCTGCAGGGCTGTGAGGTTTCTCCCCTGACATCACTGTCAACACGTGGTAGGCCTCTCATTACCCAGCACACGCTCACACAGGGCCCTGTCGGCCTGGAGAACACAACCAGCACATTAAGAAAACTATGCGTATTAAACTACCACCATTTTAGCCCCCAGGTTTGATGGTGAGCAGTTAAAAAACGCATAATACCATCCTGTATGATTCTGTGCTTCAAAGGGCCTTGTGAAATGAGGAGTTAGTTTACAAGCCCATATTGAACCATAGTGGTTAAGAGGAACAGCATGTGATGGTCTGGTGTAGAGGACTGTGGCATACGATGGTTTGGTGTAGAGGACCATGGCATAAGATCGTCTGGTGTAGAGGCCATTGTATCTGATGGTTTGGTGTAGAGGACCATGGTACTCGATGTTTCAGTTTAAAGGACGATGGTACTCGATGGTTTGGTGTAAAGGACGATGGTACTCGATGGTTCAGTGTAAAGGACGATGGTACACGATGGTTTGGTGTAAAGGACGATGGTACTCGAGGGCTTGGTGTAGAGGGCCATGGTACACGATGGT
>NC_044048.1:20614572-20622072 GCF_902167405.1 Gadus morhua | reverse complement strand
ACATACCAGCGGCCTGTAATTTTCCGTCTTAATGGTTCCCAGCAGAGGAATGTGGGGCCTGTTGCTGTGGGAACGGACAGTTAACTCAGTCAACTTAACGTTCACAGAGCCCAACACGCACCAGTCGGAGAGCCACCAAATGGACCTCATATTTATATCATGAGGCTTTACTCTACCTCAGTTAGGTTAACCATCTGTAACTGAATACCTAAACTCACCATCTCTAATCTAATACATAAACTAATGATCTCTAACCTAATACCTAAACTTACCATCTCTAACTTATACCTAAACTTACCATCTCTAACCTAATACCTAAACTTACCATCTCTTACTTATACCTAAACTTACCATCTCTAACCTAATACCTAAACTTACCATCTCTTACTTATACCTAAACTTACCATCTCTAACCTAATACCTAAACTTACCATCTCTTACTTATACCTAAACTTACCATCTCTAACCTAATACCTAAACTTACCATCTCTTACTTATACCTAAACTTACCATCTCTAACCTAATACCTAAACTTACCATCTCTTACTTATACCTAAACTTACCATCTCTAACCTAATACCTAAACTTACCATCTCTTACTTATACCTAAACGTATAAATCGCTAACGTAACCATAAGCTAAGACTTAATACCTTAGCCATCTCTTTAACTCTGGGTTATAAGTAGAAGTCCTCAATCTTTTACCCAAGCTTATTATCACAAGAAAAGTCTACTTAGTAGCCCCCCCCCCCCCCCCCCTCTGTTTGCTGGCATTCAACCCGACCGACAATCATCATCACTAAGTAAAAACATGTTTCGTCCAACATTTTCCCACGTCCGTCCCAAAGCGCTGCAAAGCCTACCCCTGATGCTTAGTGCTTTAGTGCAGAGGGCTTGTTTCGTGTTTACATGTGCATGGGAAAGACATCAGATACTAGTCAGCGCTCCAGGGACCTCAGTGCTGGGATAGAGACCTCACGGCTGGAGGTCAAGGTGGCCTGCTGCCAGAGTCCAACACCAGAGATAAAAGCTTCTCTACGTGGCCAACATCTCACTGCGCTGCACTGTATGCTCGAGGGTAGGGCTGGGCGACTAATCGAATTTTGATCGCGATCTCGATTTTAGCGTCAAACGATGAGAAAATTAACATAATCTAGTTTTTCGATGTAACATTTTTTTTTTTTTTTTTAATGATTTATAGAAGGGGCAGAACAGCTGGACACATATCTGTATATCATTTTAGATTGGAACATTTTCTTTTTGTGTATTTTTTTAAGGCGAAATTTCAAAGTGCTCAGTTACAAAGTGTTTTTTGGGAGAGACACGGTGAATAAATATATCATGTTTTGAAACTCAAAAACAATCGTTTGAATAATCGTGATTTCAATATTGACCAAAATAATAATCGATTTTTCCCATAATCGAGCAGCCCTACTCAAGGGGCGACTGAAGACTTTGAACCGTTGGGTCGCTACAAGGCGTATCACCTTGCTCAGCGCGTTAGCGGGTCGAGTCTCAGATCGCTGCGTCATTCTTCTGGTCGCTTTGTAGGGTTTGAAGGTTAGTGGGTCTGTTGCTTCAACGGACCACAGAGTTCATCGCCCCTCAGGGATCCCGACGGCTGAAGCTGGCCTTCACCCTGCCCTCCCAGGCGGCATATGTGTGTGTTCATCTCCAGGCTCAAGTCAAACATGTTGCAGCCGTTACTTTGGTTTCTGGAGCTCACTTCCTCTGCGTTCCCTGGAGCTTTACTGCGTTCGGGGAGGGAGCACATGTGTGGCTCTGTTTATAAGAGGGCCGCTTGGGGAGGCCTCCGTGCTCTGCTGTCGTTGGCTCTCTGTGCGGCCGGTGCTTTGCTGCCCGGCGGATCCTGACGGGGAATCCTCTTGGATTGAAGACTGCAGCAGATGTCTGTGCAGTTATTCTACCGGATGGGCTGTTTATTCAAGTAGCATTCTGCAGACACACACACACGCACACACACACAGTCACACACACACACACGCACACATGCACCCATGCATGCATGCACGCGCAAACACACACACACACACACACACACACACACACACACACACACACACACACACACACACACACACACACACACACACACACACACACACACACACACACACACACACATACACACACACACGTACACAGACACAACTGTGTCTGCATGACAGCAAATCATAGGTCGACCCAGCGGGAATCGAACCCCTTACTGGAAGCGGTAATGCCTTGCTCTTCCATTTGAGCCACACAGCAATACAGCTGTGTGGCTGGGTGTGAGTGAGTGTGTGTCAATGTGGGTGTGTGTGGGCCCTGTTTTGGGCAAGAATATTCACACACTCGAGAGGAAGAATGTGTTTGTGCGTGTGTGCGTTTATATTTGTGTGCGTGGCTTTTCATGGACTTATGTGCCCCACCTTCAAACAACAGCCGTCAGGATCTCTCTCTCTCTCTCTCTCTCTCTCCCTCTCTCTCTCTCTCTCTCTCTCTCTCTCTCTCTCTCTCTCTCTCTCTCTCTCTCTCTCTCTCTCTCTCTCTCTCTCTCTCTCTCTCTCTCTCTCTCTCTCTCTCTCTCTCTCTCTCTCTCTCTCTCTCGCACACATTCATACTCACTCGCACGCACACGCATGCACACACACGCAGGACCCACTGACCTACACAGCAGTGTGCTCATTAACAGTGTTGTGTGTGTGTGTGTGTGTGTGACTGTGAGCATGGGCTCTCTCTCGTGGGGTATCCAGTCATTTAGCAGATGCTCGTTCCAAACGAGGCTCACAGTGAATCCAGAACGTCACAGGGCTGTGCTACTGTGTGTGCAGATCATTAACTCATCCCCTAATCATTAACCCGATCGGATTCACGCTCCACCACACATACACACACTGGGCCCTGGGCAAACAAACAACTGGATCATTTGTTCGATAATGATAAAACATATTATAATTATGAGTAATGACTCATTAAAGTCTCAGTGTGTAATAATGAGCCCCTCCCTGTGGATTGGCAGGAGTCTTTCAGAATTCAAAAAACGAGTTCTGTCCACTCTGATTGGCTGAGCAGCCACGTGACACGACCTCTAGCGTTGCTCGGGTGGGAGGGGCGTGGGCAGGTGGGCGGGGCTCCATGAGTGACAGGAAGATTCCCGTAAACGATGAGACTGGCTTTTAATGGCAGCATATATCGGTTACAGGAGGGGATTTTATTGATAACAATGAGGTCAATATTGATCGGTATTCACCGCTGACATCCTTGCTGTTAAAAGCCACAGGCTGGTTGAAATGTTACACATCGCGACTGTAAATATAAGTCTTTAAGTGATTACCTGAGGGTCTATAGAGACCTGATAGTGAGACCTTTGCCTTCTTTACTCTTGCCCTGTTTGCTCAAGGAGTCAGTTTTTCCTGTCTGTGTTGATTTCTGTGTGTCTGATTGTGTGTCTGTTTCTGTGTCTTGTCGAGTTGTGTGTCTACTGTCTTGGGTGTGTGTGTGTGTGTGTGTGTGTGTGTGTGTGTGGGCCCGTGTGTGTTTGTGTGTGTGGGGTGTGACGTCATGTGTGTCTCTGTATTTTTCCAGTCGTGTTTGTGTGTGACAGTATTCCGATCAGGGTCGCTTGTCAGTCTTTTTTTTGTCTGTTCTGATGCTCTGTCTGAACACGTCAGGCCATGCGTGTGTGTTCAGTGTATGTTTACCTGGGGGCGTGTGCGGCAACATCCGTCCAACTGCCCCCCCCCCCCCTCCCTGAGGGACCGTGTGTGTCATCATGGACGCCCGTCCCAGGGTCGAGTCAAACCACAGAATGGGTGTCTGATCAGCAGAATCTGAATATTTGCTGAACAATCGTACACAGGTCACAAAGTCATGACTAATACGGTTTAGTCCTTAAAGGGGACCTATTATGCTTTTTCGACTTTTATGACCTATGAACGTTGTTATAATGATTGATAGTCATGTTAAAGTGACTTAAAGTGTCAAATAATGACGTACATGCATTTCGACGTATTCCCTGCTGACAGTCTGGGGTGGCTGTGCAGAGCGCTAAACACTCGGGACAACGTTTGCGATTCACTTGTTCACATTTCCGGGAAATCATCTACGTAGATGCACTCCTGCCGCACCCCCATATGCCTGGTCCAATCTGCCCGCGCGCGCTTCAAGGAAGGTAACCAATCACAACGGAGTTTGGTTGGCAGGAGGGGGGCGAGGGGGCGGAGAAGGACGAAACCGAGCGTTGACAGAGAATGCTGAAAGCGCCCAGATGAGAGGAAGAGTTTCCCGAAAATCTACATCGTTTTTTGTGTATGGTTAAACATGACTATCAATCATTATAACAACGTTTATAGGTCATAAAAGTCGAAAAAGCATGATAGGTCCCCTTTAAGCAGAGGCTTTTCTTCGAAGGCCCTCTGTTAGTTCAGAAACACGACATATAGACGCAGACAGAGAACGCAGAACCTTTTTGCTGGGGGTCTAACACCCATGCAAACAACTATGCCAACCTGCCCCGTTGTACAGTATACGGTATACATTAGCCACTGTGCTAGCATGCTAGGTGATGAACAGCGCTACATTCTTAGCGGTACAGTGCTACATGCTAGCGATGATATACAGCGCTACATGCTTGGTGATGCTAGCAGTTTCCTCTGCAGTGTGTCGGTTGGTGGTGTCATGTGCCCGTTGTCTTTCTCAGGGTACTTAATACCCTGAGAATCTGATTACAGGTAGATGTTGCTGTCGGCTCATAAGATTCATTTCCATGGGTTAGTGTGACACAGGAGCTGTGTGAATATTTGTGTGTGTTTTGTGTGTTGATATTTGTGTGTGTGGATGTGTGTTTGTTTGTGCGGATATTTCTATGGGTTTGTGTGTTTTGATATGGTGAATGTTTCTATGTGTGTGTATCTAGATATTTTTCTGTGTTTGTGGATATGTCTATGTGTGTTTGTGTCTGGATATTTGTGTATGTGTGTGGATATGTCTATGTGTGTGTGTGTGGATATTTATGTGTGTGTGTGTGTGTGTGTGTGTGTGTGTGTGTGTCTGTGTGTGTGTGTGTGTGTGTGTGTGTGTGTGTGTGTGTGTGTGTGTGTGTGTGTGTGTGTGTGTGTGTGTGTGTGTGTGTGTGTGATCAGGGCCGGGCCTGTATGGGCATGCTCATGTGAAATGTGAGCGGTAACGTGATATGTTGCATGGCTACTCACAGCCCTGGAACTTGTGTGTGTGTGCCGGTGTTCGTGTGTGTGCGTCTGTGTTTGTTTGTGTACAAGGGTGTTTGTGCACGTATGTTTGTGTGAGCGAGCCTGTGTGCGTCCGCTTGTGTGTGTGCCTGTGTGCCCGTGTGTGTGTGTTCCTTTGTGTGTGTGTGTGTGCGTGTGCGTGTGTGTCTGTGTGTGTGCCCGTGTGTGTGTGTTCCTGTTTGTGTGTGTGTGTGTGTTTGTGTGTGTGTGTGCCCGTGTGTGTGTGTGTGTGTTCCTTTGTGTGTGTGTGTGTGTGTGTGTGTGCCAGTGTGTGTGTGTGTGTGTGTAGTAGAGGTACAGATTACAGGGTAGTTTGCTCCAACAAAGCACGTCTGAGAGTTGCCACGGTAACTCTACTCTACTCGCTGTCTCTCAGCGCCACTCAAACAAGATCACCTGCAGCACAGTGTGTTTGTCTGAGTGTGTGTCTTTGTGAGTGTGTTTGTGTGACTGTGAGAGTCTGAGTGTGTGTCTTTGTGAGAGTGTGTTTGCGTCTGTGAGAGTGTGTTTGCGTCTGTGAGAGTGTGTGTGTATTTCTGTGACTGTGTGTGTGTGTGTCTGTGTGAGAGTGTGTGTGTGTGTGTGTCTCTGAGAGTGTGTGTGTGTGTGTGTGTGTCTGTGAGAGTCTGTCTGTGTGTGTGTGTGTGTGTGTGTGTGTGTGTGTGTGTGTGTGTGTGTGTGTATGTGTCTGTGTGTGGCTAAGTATTACATATTTGTTGATTGACAGCCTGAGTGTATGTGCAGGTTTCAGACGTATAAATTTGGCAGACTAAGAAATGTCACACTAAGCCTTTCACACACACACGCTGAGACACCACACACACGCACACACACACGCCCGCCCGCGTACACCTGTCCAGGTGTCTGTGTTCTCATGGAGCTGTGTTTCCATCCCCCGGTACTGTGTGGGTGGGGGGCCACCAGAGGATTATGGGTATTATTATTATTATTAGACAGGTATGTCCCCCCTCAACAGGGGTGAACATTACAGAGAGAAGGGGGGAGGGGGGGGGGGGGAGATAGATGGAGGGGGAGGAAGGGGGAGAGAGACATAGGGGGAGAGAGGGGAAAGAAGGGGAGAGGGGAAAGAAGGGGAGAGGGGAGAGAGACAGAGGGGGAGGGAGGGAGAGAGACAGGGGGGAGAGAGGTGGAGAGAGGAGGGGAGAGGAGATTGAAATACGGGATGGAAAGAAACGGAAGGAGAAGGGAGGTAAGGATAGGACGTGTGCAGTGATCAGCTGAGTCCATGAAGAGTGATGAGTAATGATGAGGAGTTAATTAGTCGAAGGTGTGGCGACGAGACGATGTCTGAGTGTCTGGGGCGTAGGGAGAGAGTGTCTGTGTTGTGTATGTTATGATGTGTCTGGCTCAAGCACGCACACACACACACGCACACACACGCACACACACACACACACACACACACACACACACACACACACACACACACACACACACACACACACACACACTATTTGGAGAGGAGGTGTGTTGGTACTAATGTCAGGATATCCTCTGCTAGATCAGCATCACACTGTTATTCCACCACTCCTCTCCCTCCTCCTCCCCCCCTTCTCTATCTTCCCCTCCCAGTCTTCCTGCTCCTCCTCTTCCTCTTTTCCCACTTCTCCTCTCTGCTCCTCCTACCCCGGTGCTTGGCTCTCTCGATGGGATTCTAATCTTTCCTTCCGACGCGCTTTTATTTTCCTAACTTTGAACCATGTGTCAAAAAGGGAAAGTTTCCTAGGAAGGGGGGTTATGGGCCAATGAGCAGCTTTGATCTGAACTACTGGTATTAACTGTTAGTAACTACCCTCTAGTAACTAGTACCTGTTTGTTAACTGTGAATAACTACCCTGCAGTAACTGTTAAGTTACTGTCAGTAACTAGTACCTTATAACTCTTACTAGTAACTGTTACTCTTGGCAACTACCCTGCAGTGACTAGTGCCTGCAACTAGTAACTGTTAAGCAACTACACTGCTGTAGCTTCCAGAAACCAACTACTAACAATAGATTTAGCGATAAAGTAATCAATGTATAATATGTTTATATTGTGATTGATGATCACAATTGATTCCTTATTCACACCAGATATAGAGAGAGAGAGGGTGAGGAGAGATACAGAATGAGGGAGACAGGGTGAGGAGAGATACAGAGAGAGAGGGTGAGGAGAGATACAGAGTGAGAGAGACAGGGTGAGGAGAGATACAGAGAGAGAGAGAGGGTGAGGAGAGATACAGAGTGAGAGAG
>NC_044048.1:20597072-20609572 GCF_902167405.1 Gadus morhua | reverse complement strand
CTCCCCCCCTCCTCCCTCTCTCCCTTTCTCCCTTTCAAAGAATTAAATTTGAATGAAAATCCCCACTCACTGTTTTGTTGTCTGCGGGGGGGGAGGGGACGCGATTGGTCGGGCTCTCGCCGGCACCGGCCAATGAGAGCACTGCTCCCACATGTGGGCTCCTCCCCGCTTGCCCTGCCGAGGCCTCCCGAGCCGGCGTGTGATTGGCGGGCTCGGCCGAGGGGGCGTGGCCGAAAGGGGCCCAGGTGGGAGGAGCCGGGAAAGTCTATTAAAGCCCGCCTCGCTCGCTCCGCTGTAGAACAGAGTCTCTCGCCCGAAACCCGTGCAGCGTGCAATCCGTGTGTCTGAACGAGTGTGTGTGTTTGTGTGTGTGTGTGTGTGTTTCTGCCTGCACAGCCAGACACCGGGACACACAGACACAGAGAGAGAGAGAGAGGGACAGAGAGACAGAGAGAGAGAGAGAGAGAGAGAGAGACCGATAGAGAGAGACCGAGTTCCAGAGAGAGAGGTCCTTGTTGTCTACTAGTTGTCTACTTTCTGGGACTCCTCTATCCGGACCTGGACCCTACGCCGGTGTCTGCGCCTCCTCTCCGCCAGGACCACAGCACCTCCTCCTCCTCCTCCTCCTCCTCCTCCTCCTCCTCCTCCTCCTCCTCCTCCTCCTCCTCCTCCTCCTGCTGCTCCTGCTCTCCGCTCCGCTGCGAGGAGCGCGTTGTCGGAGGGATTATATCCGAGGCACGGAGGAGGAGGAGGGGGAGGAGGAGGTGGGGTTCAGGGGAGGAAGGACTCTGTCACCCCGGCACCCGCCCGCTACATCCAGGGGCCCCTCCCGCCGGGACGAGGCAGGGTCTTGGGGGCCCCTCTCCCCTCCGAGGGGGAACCTGACCCCGGGCGACCCCCCCCCCCCCCCCCCCCCCCCCCCTCCCCGGTCCACCGGAGAGAGAGAGAGAGAGAGAGACAGAGTCGGGCGAGCGAGGAGAAAAGAGGGAGCAGAGAAGTTAAAAGGACAACAACAACAAAGAGGACCTGACCGGTGAGAGGGGGAGGAGAGGGGGAGGAGGGGGGAGGGTATTAAAGAGTGGGTTTTTTTGAGCCGTAGCGAGGGTGCTAATCCACTAGCTGCTCCACTAGCGCTGGGTCACATGTCTTGTCTTTACCCAGCGATGCCTCACTGAGCGTCGGCCCCTTTCACAGGAGGGACGTCTGGGGACGGGGTCTGAGGGTCTATGAGTCTGGGGTTCTCTGGGTCTGGGGGTCTTACATTCACGTTTACATTTAGGGCATTTAGCAGACGCTTTTATCCAAAGCGACTTACAATAAGTACATTTGTCATAAGAGGTGCAACAATATATCGCTGTCGGTACAGAAAGGATGTTCATAGAACCAAGTGCAAGTACAACAATTGCTAGGCTAACCAATTGATAGCAGCTATTGCAGTTGCTACACAGTTAAGTGCTATAATACAATACAACACCATACAGTACAATGTACGGGTCACGTGACCTGTCTGGTGTCCGGTAGTTGAGCAGGGCACTAATGGTACCAGGGTCCGGGGTTTGATACCCGCTAGGGCAGGGAATGTACCCACACACATGTACATGCACACGCACACACTGTATTGTGACAGACGGATGAAACTAAATGCATGTATGTTCTGAGTTTGTTTCCTTGTTGGATGCCCAGTTGTCTGAAATGCTGTTTGATTGGTTGGTAGGATGGTGTCTGGTTGGTTGGTTGGATGGTGTCTGGTTGGTTGGTTGGATGGTGTCTGATTGGTTGGTTGGATGGTCTCTGGTTGGTTGGTTGGTTGGATGGTCTCTGATGGGTTGGTTGGATGGTGTCTGGTTGATTGATTGGATGTGTCTAATTGGCTGGTAGGATGGTGTCTGGTTGGTTGGCTGGATGCTGTCTTATTGGTTGTAGGATGATGTCTGGTTGGCTATTGGTGAGTGAATGGGTGAGTTGCTGGGTGAGTGAGTGAGTGGGTGAGTTATTGTTCTTATTGTATGTTGTACGTCAGGGCTATTCAACCTCCTTAACAAGTGGGCCGAAAAGGAAAACCACTGGGGGTTCATGGGCCACACAGAGTAAAACTACGTGAATGAATCGCTACAAATAAATCGTACTTAAAGTAGTGTTAACTTAATATATATAGTACTACTACATGGAATAAACTTGTCAGAAGCATTCCTTCCTTCTTCACTTTTAATCGTACCATTATAAAAGATTTTGTTCTCACATATTTTGGACACGTATTTAGAATTCAACAATGTTGTTTGAATCATCACCAAACAGAACTACTGTACATATGAGACATTTTGAGCCAGTGAGTCAGTGAGAAAGATTGCACTGCCTCGTTTGCCTAGTTTGGCTCATCCTGAGACACTCATGCAGCTTCTCATAGGTCATGGAGCAACGTGCCCTTGTTCTGATGGCATTCATATGAGAAAAGCTAGACTCACACGTATCGGTTGAGCTAAACATTGTCAGAATAAGTGATGCCAGTTACTGATTGTTTGGTACTGATACTGGCTAGTATCACCGGCTAAACAGAAACCTGATTTGCATGCAACTATGTTTCTCCTTTATTTTATTTATTTTTTGCTTGCAACCTCTTGCGGGCCAGAAAAAAATTAAGAGGGGCCGCATTTGGCCCACGGGCCGCTAGTTGTATAGGCCTGTTGTACGTCCTGGCACTTAAAAATAGTACTTGTAGCATTGTGTAGCACCTTATCCTAGCTATCTTTGTTGTATACGGGGGATAGGTTAACCTAGTGATTGTTAGTGCTTGGCACTTGGTTCTATGGACATCCTTACTGTACCGACAGCCATATATTGTTGTTTCTCGTTCTTCTGACAAATGTGTAAGTGTAAGTCTTATACATGTGTAAGTCGCTTTGGATAAAACAGTATGTGAGTGAGTGGGTGAGTTAGTTGGTTAGTTAGTTAGTGGCCTAATGCTCCACATAGTTTCAGTCTTTATCTGGTCCTCTATTCTCCCATCTCTCCTTCTCTCCCCCTCTGTCCTGCTCTCCCCCCTCTCCCCTGCCTCCCCCCTCTCCCTTCAGGAGTATTATGGGGTGTTTTTTTTGTTGTGGAGCACAAAGGAAACAACTGAGCGATCTTCTTTCACACGCCTCCTGACCAGAAGACTCACTGTTCACACCCATACTCCCCCTTTCTCCCCCTCTCTTTCGGTCTCTCATTCTCTCTCTCCTCATCTCTCATTCTCTCTCTCTCTCTCTCTCTCTCTCTCTCTCTCTCTCTCTCTCTCTCTCTCTCTCTCTCTCTCTCTCTCTCTCTCTCTCTCTCTCTCTCTCTCTCTCTCTCTCTCTCTCCGTCCCTCTCACTCTCTCTCCTCGTCTCTCTGTCTCTGTCTCTCTCTCTCTCTCTCTCTCCGTCCCTCTCACTCTCTCTCCTCGTCTCTCTGTCTCTGTCTCCCTCTCTCTCTCTCCGTCCCTCTCACTCTCTCTCCTCGTCTCTCTGTCTCTGTCTCCCTCTCTCTCTCTCCGTCCCTCTCACTCTCTCTCCTCGTCTCTCTCTCTCTGTCTCTGTCTCTCTCTCCCTCTCTCTCTCTCTCTCTCTCTCTCTCTCTCTCTGTCTCTCTCTCTCTGTCTTCTGTCTCAGTTAAATCCAAAGAGCTTTGTTGGCAAAGGAAACATTCCATCACAGTGAGAAAAGTGAAACACAAAGATAAACATCCAAGGAGTCACGATTACGACAGCAATCGAATAATGTTAAAACGTGGAACACTCTGGCCCAACCGTTGGCCATCTGAAATGTTTGGGGAGACTCGGATGAGTTCGGAAACGAATCTGTTCAGTGTGTTCATCTGTGTTGGAAGCTTTTGGAACCGCGCGGACAGTGTTTGGTCCGATTCAACTCGCAAACTCTGAGAGAGTTGGCGGCCTGTGGATTGGAGCCATTGGATACTCTTATTGGTTTTCAGCGCGGTGTGTGGGAGGGGCGGACTAGCGCCACGAGACTAGCGCCACCTGATGTTAAGGAGACTTATTGCATCTCGCTCAAGAGCAGAACGTCCACGCTACTGTGTAGTTGGCAGTAGTCTTCGCGGTGTGTTTCAATGCAACTTTTCTGCCGAACGGGTCGGACGACAGGCAACGGACTAGTTGGATGAAGGCAGTTGGCTGTTGGCTTGAGTCTGGGCTTTGTGTGGGCCCCCTTAATATAATACTAATACTTAAATAAGACTACTAAAGTAGGTAGGACCACGTCACAGGAAGTGTCCCCGTGTCTCACGGCCTCTGTCTCTCTGTCTCCCCCCCTCTGCAGCCCCTGCACAATGCCGGTGGAGACCCTGTTCCCGTCGTCGGGGGGCGTGTCCTCCATGCCCTTCCGCCTCCTCAACAAAGGCCCCGCCTACTTCCGGCGCCCGCTGGCGGAGCCCGGCTCGCGGCGCCTGAGCGCCGTGGAGCGGCTGGAGGCGGACAAGGCCAAGTACGTCAAGAGCCAGCAGGTGGTGCTGACGCGGCAGGCGCCCGTCAAGCCCCCCCACTGCGGCTCCGCCCTCAACAACACCGCCGGCGACTCCCCCAAGACCCCCATCATCCGCAAGCCCCTGCTCACGCCCGCCATGCGCGGCCAGATAGCCACGCCCCCGGCCCGCAAGCTCCCACGCCGACCAATCACGGCGGAGACGGGAGTGGGAGGAGGAGGAGGAGGAGGGAATGTGGGCGGGACGGGCGGGAGGAGAGGCCCCGCCCTCAACCTGGAGATCCTCAACAACCTCATCAACAACGTCAGCGACGTCGGCCACGCCCCCGTCACCGCCGTCCCCACCTGCCGCTCCTCCCTCCCCTCCTGCTCCTCGTCCTCCTCCGCCTCCTCCTCCTCCTCGCCCTCCCCGTCGGGCTCCTCCCCCTCCCCGTCAGGCTCCTCCCCCTCGTCGGGCACCAAGAGCATCGGCAGCAGCCTGTCAGCGGAGCCCCACCTCCTGCTGCTCAACAACCTCAAGGCCATCAACACCACCTCCTCCTCCACCTCCTCCTCCAAGCCCCTCAACACCACCTCCTCCACCTCCTCCTCCAAGCCCCTCAACACCTCCTCCTCCACCTCCTCCTCCAAGCCCCTCAACACCACCTCCTCCACCTCCTCCTCCAAGCCCCTCAACACCTCCTCCTCCCTCTCCTCCTCCTCCACCTCCTCCCCGCTCGACAACAGAAACAACGACAGCCAGCAGCCCCCCCCAGTCCCCGTGCGGGCCCCCCGCGTGGCCACCCCGCCCTACCCCCACCCCCACCCCCACCCCATGGCGGTGCGGCGCGTCGACGTGCGTCCGCCCGCCGCCCTCCGGACCTTCCCCCCCCGCCCGGCCCTCCTCCTCAAGCCCCTCCTCCCCCTGCGGCAGACCGCCCAGCCCCAGGCCCCGCCCACCCTGCCGCCCCCCCCGCCCCCACCACACCGGACGTCCTCCGCCTCCTCCTCCACCTCGCCCTCGTCCCGCCTGGGGGCCCCGCCCCCGCCTTACCCGCCGCCGTCGCCCGCCTTCACGCGGCTCTCCAACGCCAGCTCGTCGCGGAAGCCGCCGGCGCCGGCGCTCCACCGCTCCAAGTCGGACCTGAGCGACCGCTACTCGCGCGCCACGGCCGACCTGGAGCGCTTCTTCAACTACTGCGGGCTGGACCGCGGCGAGGTGGAGGCGCTGGGCGGCGTGGAGCGCTTCGGCCGCGCCAACTCCGACATCGTGTCCGTGTCCAAGCTGCGCAGCGTCAGCACGCCCAGCTCCGAGTGCGAGGGCGAGGGCGGGGGCGAGGGGGGCGGCGGCGGCGGCGGCGGCGGGGAGGGGCCGGGCGTGGAGCGGGCGCCGTACGGGATCTCGGTGATCGAGAGGAACGCCCGCGTCATCAAGTGGCTCTACGGCATCCGCCAGGCCCGGGACGCGGCGCACGCCGTCTCCAACGTGTAGACCGGGGGGGGAGACGGGGGGGGGGGGGCGCGAAAGGGGGGAGGGAGAAGGGTGAGGACCAAAGACATGGACTTGGATCCATGAGAGACTGGCTGGACCGGAACAGAGACCGGACCGGATCAGAGACCGGTACGGAGACTGGAGACCGGATCAGATACCGGAACAGAGACCGGACCAGATCAGAGACCGGACCGGATCAGACACCTGACTGGACCAGATCAGCGACCGGAGACCAGAGACTGGACCGGATTAGCAACTGGACCGGACCGGAACAGAGAACCGGACCGGACCGGAATCCGGACCCGTCTGCTCCGTTCAAACCAATCATATTTATTTACGAAGCTGGAGAGACTCTTGAGGGCCCCGGACCTTGGGATATAATATATACACACGGTTTAAATGTATATATATATCCACACATCTATATTTTTGTCTTTGTATGCGTGGGTCGGCAGAGCGGCGGTGCGTGACATCACGGCCAACGAGGCAGGCCATTGGCCGAGGATGGACACTCTTTGTTTACCTCCGGACGGCTACTCTGTGAGGACAAAAAGGACACTTTTTTTTACATTTTACTAGACGTATACGAGTATTGAAGTACAAAAGCAATAATAGACGGATGACGATGATGTTGCGGGTGATGATGATGATGAAGTAGTTGTACTTTTTGTAGTCCCTGATGTCATGGTACTGTGTGTGTGTGTGTGTTTGTGTGCATGGAAGTATATGTGTGTGTGCGTGTATGTGTGTTTGTGTGCATGGAAGTAAAAGAGAAATTCACATCTAAGCTATAAACGATGCATGAAGACAACACAACTCGCCATTTTTACATAGAGAGACATTATACTGTGAAAACACGCACACAAACACACACACTCGCAGACACACACACACACACACACACACACACACACACAGCCGTTGCGTGGGTCTTACGGCTGTAAGACTGTTGTGTGAACTTCTGTCGGCATGCAAACCAAGAGTTTGTTGGTTTACGCACACATTCACATTTTCATCTCAACAAAGAGCACAGTAGCAATGAATCACTGCCTATCACACAACACACTCGCGCACACACACACACACCACACACAGTTTGGTGTGATTCCAGGGCAGTGGGTTGGATGAGCTGGATGAGAATGGGCGATCACATGACCAGGTCACATGACCCGGTCCATGAGGTGTGTGCGTCGGCGTGTGTGTGACTAAGAACGAGGAGGAGGAGGAGCTTTCAGAACACTTCTCAGGAACACGTTTGAAGACTGACTCCTATTTTATTTATTTTAAAGAAGCAATAAAGTTTGTTGTTTTTTTCTGAAAACGGTATGGTTGTGTGTGCAGAAGTGGATCTCGTTGTTTTCCGTCTCCTGTGGACAAAACGCCCAAAGTGTAAACGGCACTGACGGAAAAAAACTGGAATTGCGAACACAATAAAGGCACCAGTCACAGCTTGTGCGGATCCCTCCAACTTTATTGATGCACCATCTTTGCGCAAAACATGAATAACTTACAGAACAGGAAATGTGTTTAATATTTTTAAAAACCTCAAGATAATAAGACATACACTAAAACAGACGGTTTCTTTACTACTTGGTTCAGAGGAAGCTGAACTCAAAAGATGAGATTTAGTTTGAAGATAACGGTTGATTACATTCAGGCTAGTCCATGAAGTGATCTTAAATACTAATGAGACGATCCTAAAATCGGTTGCAAACCTGACGGGCATCCAATGAAATATGGGAGAGGAAAAGGGAAACATGTGAATTTATTTTGAGTTCTGCGGTCAGAATTCTGACTTTAAAGTCAGAACTCCAATAAGATAATCACATGTAGCCCTAATCTTCCTTACAGGCGAGATGGGGTTTTGGTTAGAGATGACTGACGATACGTGGAAGCTGCACGTGGGCAAATAAGTAAACAGGAAACAGGAAATGAGACTAAATTATTGTACTTCCTGTTGCCGTATAAAAGCATGGCCCAAGAACAATATTCACCATGTACAACTTGAGTAGAAACAATAACATTAAAATTATCAGGCAGTTTCCCTTTTCATCAGGCAAAACATTTCCTTTTCTTTGACAGAATATAGGCCTACAAATTCTCCTTAAGTTAGTCATAAGAAAACATTCAACAGTTTTAGTAGACATAGCCTGATGCATTCACGATATCTTCATATGATTAAGGTGAGTGATTGGTAATCGGGCTTGGTTCCAGCGTGAAATCAGAATGAATGAATGAATAAACAGCGGATAGAGTAGGGGAGGCAGATTGTGGAAACCGGAAACGCCTTCCCCGTGGCAAGGCTTCTTAACCGCGTTTGGAGATGGGCTCAGTAGGAGCATGTGTTGTGTGAGGCTCAGATCTCATCTGAACGTCTATTACGGACACACGCTGGGCTTTCACCCCGCGGTCTGATTGAGCCCCATCGCTCTTAGCACGCGTCTCAATTCAAGTGCTTAATTGGCATGATGAGGAATAATCATGTTCACATTGCCAAAGTGAAGAGATAACTAAAATTGCTCTCATGCAGTCAAATAAATCAAATCTATTCCCAGTGAGTTTCTACACATCACATGTGCAAAAGATATATACCGTAGGTCCTATAATAATACGTTGGTAAATGGAAATTTAAGATATGCTGTCGGGCAAAAATTATCTGGTTACATTTAGATATGAAACACAAGAAATTCTACTGCTGTCACCTCATTTTAGTCCCAGGTATGTTAACTTTAAATTTCTGCATAGCACTTTTGTGTTTGTGTGCGCACTTGTGCGTGTGTGTGTGTGCCTGTGTGTGTTTTTGTGCGCGTGTGCGTGCCCTTGTATGTGTGTGTGTGTGTGTGCGCCCGTGTATGTATGTGTGTTAGTGTGCCCTTGTATGTACAGTGTGTGTGTGTGTGTGTGTGTTTGTGGTAGAGAGAGTGAGAGTGTGCGGCTGTATTTAATCTTGCGGTAAGTGGATGATAAGCGGGCGAGCGGGCCAGTCTCGCCGGCAGCACGTCTCTGGTTCTGACCTAATGAGACAGAACAGGGCTGGGCTGCTCCACTGGGAGCAGAGAGAGAGAGAGAGAGAGAGAGAGACAGAGAGAGACAGAGAGAGAGAGAGAGAGAGAGAGAGAGAGAGAGGGAGACAGAGACAGAGAGAGAGAGACAGAGGGAGAGGATGGGGGGAGAGAGCGGAAGGGTGTACTCTAGATCTTCTCTGTGTCTCTCTTTAGAGAGCGAGGGTGGGAGAGGATGCAGGGATGATGAAGAGAGGGAGGAAGTGGGCCAATCTGATGCTGGGAGCGGCGATGCCAAGGCGACCGCTGACGTCATGGCAGTGATGTCATTGAAGTCTTGCACACGCTCAGACGGCTGAATGGCCGCCGTGACGGCGGAGATATGTTCTGAGAAGACGAGACAATGCGAGACATATGTTCGTAACTCCTCGCTTGGTCGGCTTCGGTGTATCGACATCGCCGCAGGGAGGACTGAGTTGCTTTATGGCGACGAAAAGACGTGTGTGTGTGTGTGTGTGTGTGTGTGTGTGGAAGAGCAGCAGGGAGCAGTGGGGGGGTGATGATGATATCCAACCGCTGTGTTGAAGAGCAGAGGACTGAACTCGGTCCAGCGGCGCTGCGGCGCGGTGTAGCTCCGTGCAGCAGCAGCAGATCTAGGCCCAGCATGAGGCCAAACAGATGAGTATCTGTTATGATGATGATGATCCCATCTTTACATAACTTCACGGTGTCATGAGAAGCCTGTTCCCTCCCTGATCCTGGAAGAGTGTCCTTATATAAGCACTGACGTACATGTGTGTGTGTGTGTGTGTGTGTGTGTGTGTGTGTGTGTGTGTGTGTGTCTGTATGTATGTGTGTATGTGTGTGTGTGTGTCCTACAACATGCCTCAGCGGTTGTTCCCTGTGGAGACAAAGGATGTCAGTAATGATCTCTCTCTCTCTCTCTCTCTCTCCACAGAGACGCACCATATGTCCGTGTTTACTGAGAGATCAGCTGTGCTCTGGAGTGTGTGTAAGTGTATAAGTATGTGGCTGTGCGCATCCTCTGGGCTGTGTGTGTGTGTGTGTGTGTGTGTGTGTGTGTGTGTGTGTGTGTGTGTGTGTGTGTGTGTGTGTGTGTGTGTGTGTGTGTGTGTGTGTGTGTGTGTGTGTGTGTGTTTGAGACCATAGACAGACAGAGTACCATATGGAGTCACAGCTTTCCCATTTCCCAGGACAGCATCCTGGCCTGGATCAGCATCAATCCACCTGTGTCTCCGCTGGCTCTGATGTCTCGGTGTTTGTTGTTGTTTACGGGGAATGGGTCAACCTAGGGATTGTTAGTGAACATCAAACATCCTTACTGTAAATTGCCGCTGAACATTGAACATCCTTACTGTACCAACAGAGATATATTGTTGTTTCTCTTTATTCTGACAAATGTACTAATTGTAAGTCGCTTTGGATAAAAGCGCCTGCTAAACGCCCTCAATGTAAATGTAAACATTCTGACGTTTTCCAGCTAGTTAACCAGACTTATCAGTTAGCCTGTCTTTTGTTCGGCTTCTTAGCATGTCTCAGTGTTCATGGGGTCTTCCTGCCAGCAAGCCTATCTCAGTTGTTATGAGGTCTCTGGTTGGCTGGCCGGTGTATCTCAGTTGTTATGAGGTCTCTGGTTGGCTGGCCGGTGTATCTCAGTTGTTATGAGGTCTCTGGTTGGCTGGCCGGTGAATCTCAGTTGTTATAAGGTCTCCGGTTAGCTGGCTAGCGTCTCTTTGTTTATGATTTCTCTGATTGGCTGGCTGGCGAATCTCTGCATTAAGGGTGTCTCTGATTGGCTGGCATGTTAATGAGGTCTCTGATTGTCTGGCTTGTCTCTGCGTTAATGAGAGCCTTCTACCTGGTGGTCTTCAGACCCTCTCTGATTGGCTGAGAGCATTCCACCTGGCCGGTTCAGACCCTCTCTGATTGGCTGAGAGCATTTTACCTAGTGGTCTTCAGACCCTTTCTTATTGGCTGAGAGCCTTCAACCTGGTGGCCTTCAGACCCTCTCTTATTGGCTGAGAGCCTTCTACCTGGTGGCCTTCAGACCCTCTCTTATTGGCTGAGAGCCTTCTACCTGGTGGTCTTCAGACCCTCTCCTATTGGCTGAGAGCCTTCTACCTGGTGGCCCTCAGACCCTCTCTTATTGGCTGAGAGCCTTCTACCTGGTGGCCTTCAGACCCTCTCCTATTGGCTGAGAGCCTTCTACCTGGTGGTGGTCAGCCCCATGTATCCACGGTGCTCCCCCTGTGTCTCCGTGTGTGAACAGCGTCGGGACAGGGAGTGTTAATGTGTGTCAGCCGGGATGAGCGCGCTGGCCTCCGGACCCTTATAAGCTGATTAAGGCCGCGGGCCAGATGGGCTCTGAGTGTTTTGGAGAGGCTGGGTTGTGTGTGTGTGTGTGTGTGTCCCTCGCTTTTCAACAGAAAAACAAAAGTAAGATGGCCTGCAGTACGTCACCCTGATGCTCTGCTCCCTTCTGTCTCTGTCCTCTCCCTGGCCAACTCTGTTTCTTCTCCGCTCGTCTCTTTTTTCTCTCCGTCTGTCTCGCTCTGTCTCTCTTTCTCTCTTTGTCTCTGCATCAGCCTCTCAATCTCGTCAGTTGCTCTCGCCATTCCTTTAGGTCTCTGTCCGCCTCTCTCTCTTTGTGTTTACATCTGAGTCACTGTCTGTCTATCCGTGTCTTTCTCTCTTTGTGTATGTATGTCTGAATCATTCTCTCTCTCTCTCTCTCTCTCTCTCTGTCAGTGTCTGTGTCTCTGTCCCTCTGTCTGTGTGTCTCTCTGTGTCCCTCTCTGTAAGTTGACCTCTGATATATTTGTGTCCATGTGTGATGTCGTCGATGTCTGGCTGAGCTTGGTGTTGACTGTAACGAGCGTCAAGATTTTAAACGGCGTCTCTGAATGTAGCCTTCCTCTAAACCCATGTGATGCTATATTTAGAGGACCGTGAAGAGATTTCAGCTGTGCGCTGACATCCCCTGACGGTGGAAATATCAAACAGATCTCCTTAAGTGTTGCTGTTTGTCCAAATCCTCCATTTCTCTGAAGCTAACATCACACGGGCGGAGTGAAGTCCATCCCAGTAGATCATAAAGAACGTTGGTACACCAAGCGGAACCTCTCCACTGAAATGTTTTCTGAAAACACAGATTTTATCAGATTTATCCACACCACATTCTGCTTTATTGTCGGCTACATGGACAACACTACCTGCTCCTTAATTACCTGTCTCTGTACTGTCTAACCCCTACCTGCTCCTTGATGACCTGTCTCTGTACTGTCTAACCCCTACCTGCTCCTTGATGACCTGTCTCTGTACTGTCTAACCCCTACCTGCTCCTTAATGACCTGTCTCTGTACTGTCTAACCCCTACCTGCTCCTTAATGACCTGTCTCTGTACTGTCTAACCCCTACCTGCTCCTTAATGACCTGTCTCTGTACTGTCTAACCCCTACCTGCTCCTTAATGACCTGTCTCTGCACTGTCTAACCCCTACCTGCTCCTTAATGACCTGTCTCTGTACTGTCTAACCCCTACCTGCTCCTTAA
>NC_044048.1:20587072-20594572 GCF_902167405.1 Gadus morhua | reverse complement strand
GCAGGTAGGGGTTAGAGAGTACAGAGACAGGTCATTAAGGAGCAGGTAGGGGTTAGCCAGTACAGAGACAGGTCATTAAGGAGCAGGTAGGGGTTAGACAGTACAGAGACAGGTCATGAAGGAGCAGGTAGGGGTTAGACATTACAGAGACAGGTCATTAAGGAGCAGGTAGGGGTTAGAGAGTACAGAGACAGGTCATTTAGGATCAGGTAGGGGTTAGACAGTACAGAGACAGGTCATTTAGGAGCAGGTAGGGGTTAGACAGTACAGAGACAGGTCATTAAGGAGCAGGTAGGGGTTAGGCAGTACAGAGACGGGTCATTAAGGAGCAGGTAGGGGTTAGACAGTACAGAGACAGGTCATTAAGGAGCAGGTAGGGGTTGGACAGTACAGAGACAGGTCATTAAGGAGCAGGTAGGGGTTAGACATTACAGAGACAGGTCATTAAGGAGCAGGTAGGGGTTAGAGAGTACAGAGACAGGTCATTAAGGAGCAGGTAGGGGTTAGCCAGTACAGAGACAGGTCATTAAGGAGCAGGTAGGGGTTAGACAGTACAGAGACAGGTCATGAAGGAGCAGGTAGGGGTTAGACATTACAGAGACAGGTCATTAAGGAGCAGGTAGGGGTTAGAGAGTACAGAGACAGGTCATTTAGGATCAGGTAGGGGTTAGACAGTACAGAGACAGGTCATTAAGGAGCAGGTAGGGGTTAGACAGTACAGAGACGGGTCATTAAGGAGCAGGTAGGGGTTAGGCAGTACAGAGATGGGTCATTAAGGAGCAGGTAGGGGTTAGAGAGTACAGAGACAGGTCATTAAGGAACAGGTAGGGGTTAGGCAGTACAGAGACAGGTCATTAAGGAGCAGGTAGGGGTTAGGCAGTACAGAGACGGGTCATTAAGGAGCAGGTAGGGGTTAGGCAGTACAGAGACGGGTCATTAAGGAGCAGGTAGGGGTTAGGCAGTACAGAGACGGGTCATTAAGGAGCAGGTAGGGGTTAGACAGTACAGAGGCAGATCATTAAGGAGCAGGTAGGGGTTGGACAGTACAGGGACGGTTCATAAGGGGTAGCCATTACAGGCATGCCTACAGGTTGGATGTGGACATTGGGGGTTGAACCCACAACCTTTTGTCTGGGATTCTAACCCCCTAACCACCTCTGAATTATCACACTCTGCTTCTCGCTAAATGAACTTTAGAGAGCTCTGGTTGTCTGGGACAGGGCTGAACACTGGAACGTGTGACTAGAGAAGCTGCTTAGATACAAATGAGAAATAGATCTAATTACTTTAGTTTGAAATATGAATTTGTTCTACATCGCAATAGATTAGTTCACGACTTCATTGTCTTGTTCCATTGTGGACGAAGCTGGTCCTAGTATTTAAATTCAGTCAGACGGCGAACAAGATCACCGTCCTGACGAGAGAGAAGAGCATCAGGAGACACGCGTAGCCACAGCCGGGCTCGTGGACAGATGAATAATCCACCACATCCTCCATCAAACATCACATACTCTCCTCCTCAACTCTCCTCCAATGACCTCCCCTCCTCTTTCCTTCACTCTCCTCCTCTCTCCTCTTCTCTCATGTACTCTCTTCCTCTCTTCTACTCTACTCCAATCTCCTCTTCCCACTCTCTCTCTCGCTCTCTCTCTCTCTCTCTCTCTCTCTCTCTCTCTCTCTCTCTCTCTCTCTCTCTCTCTCTCTCTCTCCCTCTCTCTCTCTCTCTCTCTCTCCTCCACTCTCCTCTGCTCCTCCTCTCGCTTCCTTTCTCCTCTCCTCTCTTCCTCCCTCCTCTCTCCTCTCCTCCTGTCTCCTCCTCTCTCCTCCTCTCTCCTCTCCTCCAGTCTCCTCCCCTCTCCTCTCTCCTTATCCCTCCTCTCTCTCTCCTCCTCTCTCCTCTTTCTCTCCTCCTCTCTCCTCTCCTCCTGTCTCCTCCTCTCTCCTCCCCTCTCCTCTCTCCTCCCCTCTCCTCTCTCCTCCTCTCTCAGCACCCTGTGGCCTGAGGTTCCTCACCATCCGTCTCCTCGTGTGGGCTTCTGTTTTTGCAGACAGCAGCAGAATGGTAATGATAGAGATCATGGAGGATAACTGGATCCCTTCCAAGAGGGAAGCACTGTTGGGTTCCATGGTGGTTCTGATTCTGGCCCGCTCCGTGAGATGGAAACAATGTTCTCTTCCTCTCTGTCCTCCTCACACAAATTATTCATTTTCTATTTCTCTTGTTCTCCTGTTCACTCTCGTCCTATTTTTCCCCTCTCTCGTTCTCTCTTCCCCTTTCTCTCTGTATTCTCTCCTCATTCTTTCCAGTGTAATTTTACTCTCTCTGGCTCTCTTCCCTCTCTCTTTATCTCTTTCTCTCCATCTCCTTCCCTCTCTCTTACACAAGTCTGAACCCGACTCGTGTTTCAAGATGTTCTCTCTACAGATTGCACACTACTGTGAGTGCACGTTTTGCGTTCATGTGCTCTAGCTCTGTGATGTTAAAATGAGATCATGCAGATCCATATACTCGTAGGCTGTGTAATGTAATAATAAACATAGTCCGTGCCTCAGTTTTAAGCTTCTCGCGTTGCGTCTTAATATAACTCGGAGGCCTTTGTGGTTGCGGTGGATCATTAAATAATTCATAGTAGCTACAGAGAGGACAACAGCCAGCCGTGTGCCGCGTTCCACTGCACACCGGAGGGACCGTGGGGCAGCAGAACCTTCACCACGGTCTTCATGTACTGTTGGGCGACACCGTGGGGCAGCAGAACCTTCACCACGGTCTCCATGTACTGTTGGGCGACACCGTGGGGCAGCAGAACCTTCACCACGGTCTCCATGTACTGTTGGGCGACACCGTGGGGCAGCAGAACCTTCACCACGGTCTCCATGTACTGTTGGGCGACACCGTGGGGCAGCAGAACCTTCACCACGGTCTTCATGTACTGTTGGGCGACGCATCACACGGCCACATAACACAATGGGACGGAAACTTTACAGTTTGAGATGTTCCCTAGGTTGTTCTTACGACGTGGTTCTAACGACGTGGTTATTACGACGTGGTTCTAACGACGTGGTTATTACGACGTGGTTCTAACGACGTGGTTCTAACGACCTGGTTCTAACGACGTGGTTCTAACGACGGTGGTTCTAACGACGTGGTTCTAACGACGTGGTTCTAATGACGTGGTTCTAACGACGAGGTTCTAACGACGTGGTTCTAACGACGAGGTTCTAATGACGTGGTTCTAACGACGAGGTTCTAATGCCGAGGTTCTAATGCCGAGGTTCTAGCGCTGAGGTTCTAGCGACGAGGATCTAACGATGAGGTTCTAACAATGAGGTTCTAAAGATGAGGTTCTAACGCCGAGGTTCTAACGCCGAGGTTCTAACGATGAGGTTCTAACAATGAGGTTATAGCGATGAGGTTCTGTCGAGGTTCTAGTGATGAGGTTCTAACAATGAGGTTATAGCGATGAGGTTCTAACAAGTTATAGCGATGAGGTTCTAACAACGAGGTTATAGCGATGAGGTTCTGACGAGGTTCTAGTGATGAGGTTCTAACCATGAGGTTATAGCGATGAGGTTCTGACTAGGTTCTAGTGATGAGGTTCTAACCTTGAGGTTCTTACAAGGTCCTTCTCCAACGCCGATGTCATTCTCCAACGACGTCGTTTCGGCAATGTGTTGACGTGATGTGGTTCTCGGGACGGGTTCCACCCCGGGGTCACGGCGGAGGGAACGGAAGCGTGACGCGGGGTAACGAACCCGTCCCCTCAGCGAGGCTCGCCGGAGCTCAGATGTGGAAGTAGGTCAGCGCCGAAGCTCTGACGAGATGGGGAGGGACGGGCTCCACACTGGGGGAGAACATGCTCCACGCTGGGGGAGAGCTGGAGTGAGGCCTGGAGGGTGTGGGAGGCGTTCTGGTCAGAGAACGTCACCCTCATGTTATATCTACTTCTTAAAATACTATGCTTACGGTGAGGAGCAGCTACTCAGTGGGACTGCATCTTCACATTTAGGTTATTTAGCAGACGCTTGTATCTGTAACGATGTTCATAGAACCAACTGCCAAAGCACTAACAAGTGTTAGGTTGACCAACAAAGATAGCTAGGATCAGTGCTGTTTTTAAGTGGCAGGACGTACAACATACAATAAGTGCGTACATAAGTGCATCATTATTTTATATTTGTACAACCATGTAATGTTATCATAATTATCTAACATTGTAATTTGGTCATATTTCTATTTTTATAACCTTGCAATGTCATAACTTTATATTAATATAACGTATTATAGAGATTAACTCATAGAGCAGCTCTTACAAAGTGAGCAAACGTGCACTATTCAGTATTCTAGTGCAAGGCATGAAGATTGGGTAATGAACTGTACTCTGTGTGTGTGTGTGTGTGTGTGTGTGTGTGTGTGTGTGTGTGTGTGTGTGTGTGTGTGTGCGTGCGTGTGTGTGTGTGTGTGTGTGTGTGTGTGTGTGTGTGTGTGCGTGCTTTATGCAGAGGAGTGGAGCAAGGCGATGGGTTCAGCACGGATGAATTTGCACATGATTGAATATTTGTGCATGTTTCATGTTTATTTTATTCAGGTCATCATTCATTCCATTGCATGCACAGAAGTATGAAAGGAGAAGTGTGCATGGGTGTGTGAGTGGGGCTGATAGTGTGTGTCTGTGTGTGTGTGTGTGTGTGTGTGTGTGTGTGTGTGTGTGTGTGTGTGTGTGTGTGTGTGTGCGTGCGTGCGTGCGTGCGTGCGTGCGTGCGTGCGTGCGTGCGTGTGCGTGTGCGTGCGCGTGCGCGTGCGTGTGTGTGTGTGTGTGTGTGTGTGGAGGAAGTAGGTTAGCTGTAGAGGTAATTGGTCCTCGGTAAAGAAACAAAGTTCATGCTGTGCTCTGAGGCCAGCAGTACACAGAGCAGAGATAGAGACACATCCATAGAGACACATCCATAGAGACACATCCATACAGACACATCCATAGAGACACATCCATAGAGACACATCCATGGAGACACATCCATAGAGACACATCCATAGAGACACATCCATGGAGACACATCCATGCAGACACATCCATGGAGACACATCTAAAGACACTTCCAGAGACACATCCATAGAGACACATTCATAGAGACACATCCATGGAGACACATCCATAGAGACACATCCATACAGACACATCCATACAGACACATCCATAAAGTCACATCCATAGAGACACATCCATGGAGACACATCCATAGAGACACATCCATACAGACACATCCATACAGACACATCCATGATCCTTCCTTGTCTGACCACTTTTGTGTTTTCTTTATCATATCTTTTATTCCCGACATACAGACAAAATCAAACACTGTCAAAAAACGGTATATCAATGAAGATTCTAATGTACTTTTTAAAAAGGCCATCTCCTTGCTACCACCTCTAAACCCATTTTCTGCTGATGATCTTGTAGAAAACTTTAATTTGAAAATTTTGAAAGTCATAGATGTCATTGCACCTTATAAGGTTAAAACGATTTCTGGAAAGCAAAAGGCACCCTGGAGAAAAGCTGCTTCTGTAACAGCACAGAAAAAAGAATGCAGGAAGGTTGAACGCATCTGGCGTAAAACAAAACTTCATATTCACCATGATATCTATAAAGAGAGCCTCCGTGCCTACAATTTAGACTTAAAAAATGCTAGGGAAACATTTTTCTCCAATATCATTAAAACCAACACTAATAATGCAAAAACCCTATTTGCAACTGTTGACAGACTGACCAACCCCCCAACAGAAATTCCACCTGATCTCCATTCCACGCAGAAATGCAATGAGTTTGCAGCTTTTTATATTGAAAAAATTGAAGGTATCAGACGCGCCATCAATATCTCCACGTCAAACAAAAATGTTGGACTACCACCCTGACTACCAAATTACGTGGCAAGGATGGCATGCTTTGATGTTATAGACTCTCAAAATCTTGTGGAAACTGTGACACAACTAAAGCCATCCACCTGTTGCCTTGATACTATACCTACCAACCTCTTTAAGAATGTTTTCGACTGCCTAGCAGTAGACATATTGCAGATAGTTAACAACTCTCTCCAGTCAGGCAAGTTCCCAAAAGCTTTGAAAACTGCAGTTATTAAACCCCTTTTAAAAAAGCGGAGCCTAGATGCCTCTATTATTAACAACTACAGACCAATATCAAATCTACCCTTCATAAGTAAAATCATTGAGAAAGTTGTCCTCCAGCAACTAAATCACTTCCTGGCATCAACTGGTTGCTATGACACCTTCCAATCAGGATTTCGACCCCTGCACAGCACTGAGACCGCCCTTATTAAAGTTGTAAACGACATCCGTCTTAACACAGACTCTGGCAAAACCTCAATACTAATGCTACTTGACCTCAGTGCTGCATTCGACACTGTAGACCATACATTACTTCTGGAAAGGTTAGAAAACTGGGTGGGGCTTTCAGGCACTGTCTTAAATTGGTTCAGGTCCTACCTACAAAATAGGAACTACTTTGTTTCCATTGGCGACTTTGTATCAGAATCAACCAACGTGACATGTGGAGTCCCACAAGGTTCGATCTTAGGACCCTCTTTATTCAACATCTACATGCTCCCACTAGGGCAAATCATGCAAAATAACAATATTGACCATCATTGCTATGCTGATGACACGCAAATCTATGTATCGCTATCACCAAATGACTATCGGCCCATAGATCTGCTGTGCCAGTGCATTGAGCAAGTGAAGGAATGGATGTGCCGAAATTTCCTTCAACTAAATGAGGACCAAACAGAGATAATTGTATTTGGTTCTAAAATGGAAAGGCTTAAAGTAACCCAACACCTTCACTCTCTGTCCCTGAAAACCTCAATCAAAGCCAGAAATCTAGGGGTTATCATGGATTCAGATTTACATTTTGACAGTCACATCAAATCAGTTACAAAATCGGCATATTATCACCTTAAAAATGTAGCAAGACTTAGAGGGCTCATGTCCACCGAAGACTTACAAAAACTTGTACATGCCTTTATCACTAGTAAGCTTGATTACTGCAATGGTCTCCTCACAGGTCTCCCAAAACAAACTCTGAGGAAGCTTCAGCTTGTTCAGAATGCTGCTGCTAGAGTTCTAACAAAGACCAAAAAATTTGATCATATTACACCAATTCTGAAATCGTTACATTGGCTTCCTGTAGGTCAGAGAATTGATTTTAAAATCATGTTGCTAACCTATAAATCCCTACATGGTTTAGGCCCAAAATATTTAACTGATATGCTTCCACTACATCAGCCTTCTAGACCACTAAGATCCTCTGACTGAGACCAATCTGTTAATTATCCCCAGAGTAAACACAAAACATGGGAAAGCAGGATTTAGTTACTATGCAACAAATAGCTGGAATAAACTCCCAGAGTTGCCCCAACTCTGAGCACCTTTAAAACAAGACTGAAGACTTTTATGTTTGCTATAGCCTTCTGCTAAAATCTTAAATACAT
>NC_044048.1:20527072-20582072 GCF_902167405.1 Gadus morhua | reverse complement strand
CAATCCCGACCCCTCTCGCTGTCGCTCCCTCTCTCTCCCTCTCTCTCTCTCTCTCTCTCTCTCTCTCTCTCTCTCTCTCTCTCTCTCTCTCTCTCTCTCTCTCTCTCTCTCTCTCTCTTTCTGCCGCTCTCTCTCTGTCTCACTCTCTCTTTCTCTCTATGTCTCTCTCTGTCTCACTCTCTCTTTCTCTCTTTCTCTCTGTGTCTATCTCTCTCTCCCTCTCGCTGTTGCTCTCTCTCTTTCTGCCACTCTCTCTCCGGCTCTCTTTCTCTCTCTCTCTCTCTCTCTCTCTCTCTCTCTCTCTCTCTCTCTCTCGATAGTTTGGACAGGACTAAAACGAAGAGGCCAACAGGATACCGGGTTGGGGGGGGGGGGGGGGGGGGAGAGAGGAGGTTAATTAATGATCAGGGTTGAAGCAAACGAGAGTGTAGATAAACGAGGATGCTTGAGGAACAGAGAGGAGGGAGGAGAGAGAGGAGTGGCAGGAGTTCATAGTGAACAGTAAACACAAAGCACCTTTGAGAAGAGTCCAAACGCGCTGTGGAACAGAACGGCACGACGACGGGATGGAAAGGAGGCACACAGAGCAACCGTTGAGGGAAGAGAAAACTCTCCATTACAAGATGACCAGCGAGCTTCAGGATAAATGTGGAAAATGTCTCTCGGTTTTACCACACGTGGTTTCAGAAGTCAGCCGCACACACACACACACACACACACACACACACACACACACACACACACACACACACACACACACACACATACACACAGAGGCACGCACACACACACAAACACACATACACACACACACACAGAGGCACACACACACACATGAGCGACCAGACGTGTGCTGGTGGCCTGCAGCCAGGCCTGTGGTTGCCACGGTTACCCCCCGCCTCAGCACCACACATAAAACGGTCACAGAGCTGTGGAACGAACATCACATGACATCACCTCAAACACAGGGGGAGGGGTCGTGTGTGTGTGTGTGTGAGTGTGTAAATAATGTTTGAGTATGTGTGCCCGTGTCTACTGCATGTGTTTGTGTGTGCACGCGCATGTGTTTGTGTGTGTGTGTGCGCGCACGTGTGTTGTAAAGTGTTAATAGTGGGCTAGGTGCTGTATGGGTGCTGTGGCAGCACCAGGGCGTAAGAAGGTTTAATGGGTCTTCATGGTGTGCTAACAGCAGCCTGGGGGGCGGGGGGCTCCTGTTAAACACCATTAAAACAGCACACACACACACACGCCACTTAACCCACACGCACTCACCTCTCTCCCCCCTGTCTCCTCCTCCCTCTAAATCTCTCTTGGTCTCTCCATTCCTTTCTCCATGGCTTTCTCTCTTCGCGTCTCTCTCCGTCTGTTTGTGAGTGTCTCTGGGTGTATTAAAAGATGGAGGTCAGTCGTCTGCGCGTCTCTCCGCCAGTCGCCCGGAGACACTCCGTCTCGGACGGGCCTCAGCCTCACGGCTCCAGCTGTGACGCGATCTGTGGGTGTAGGTGTAAATGGTGAACGGAATGCATTTATACAGCACTTTTCTGACCCGTATGCCACTCAAAGCGCTATACAGTGCAGCCCAACATACACACATTCATGCACACATTCACCCACCGACGGCGGAGTCAACCACGCAAGACGACAGCCAGCTCGTCAGGTGCAGGTCAGGGTGAGGTGCCTTGCTCAGGGACACCTCGACACTCTAGGCTAGGAGGGGGAGCCGGGGATCGAACTAGTAACCTTCGGGTTACCAGTCAACCCGCTCTACCTCCTGAGCCACATGTCGCCAGTGTGTGTGTGTGTGTGTGTGTGTGTGTGTGTGTGTGTGTGTGTGTGTGTGTGTGTGTGTGTGTGTGTGTGTGTGTGTGTGTGTGTGTCTGTGTCTGTGTCTGTGTGTGTGTGTGTGTCTGTGTGTGTGTCTTCATCTCTCTCCTTCTCGAGCGGGCCGCTGCCTGACGGCTCCAGATGTAACGCGGCGTCGTCCCTCTGTGTCTCCGGGGTCCTCTGGTAAAACCTTTGTGTGTCGTAGCAAAACAAAGATGAAACGAGACTGGCCCAGGAGAGCGCCCTTCGCCCTGGGATAGGGGTGGGGGGGGGCGGTAAATCAGGAGTGAAGCCACGCCTCCCGCCCCCCCCTCGAGTGGACCAGGAGTCATGTCTCCCCCGCCGCACGCATCCCTCCATCCCCCCCCCCCCACCCCCCCCCCCCCCCCCCCCCCCCCCCCCCCTCCCAGCGTCAACAGTGTCCTTCGACGCCACACCAAGGAGAGGGCTCAGGGTCTGACCCCGCGACCCCCGAGCGACCCTGCGACCCCCCCCCCCCCTCCCCCAGGCATGGAGAGACCAGAGAGAGGATGCTGGGGGAAAGGCTTCAGAAGGCAACGAGAACCCCTCCCGGTGAGGTGGACGGTGTTGGGGGGGGAAGGGGGAGGAAGGGAGGGGGGACTTCAGGGGGGAGACAAAGAGGAGGGGGGGGGAGGGGTTGTAAACCTCTCCCTCTCTCCGAAGGCTTGGGGAGAGAGATTTATGGCGACCTTCTGGGGCCAATAACAAGATGAGCCTTCCAACCGACACCCTGTGCTGCTTAACATCCCGCCATACATGTGAGTGTGTGAGCGCTCACATGTAGGTCAGACACGCGGCGGCCATCTTCTCACCCTGCCAGCTGTGCCAGCTGATCGTCTGCTGCCATGGCGATCAGATCAGAGCTAGCATACCATCGGATGCAGCGGTAACTCGGACTGACAGGAGACAGGTAGAGACGGATTGCCTCATAGTATACATACACAGTATACATCTATCCTTGTGTGTGTGTGTGTGTGTGTCTTTATGTTTGCGTGCATGTGTATGTATCTGTGTGTCTGTGCGTGTGTGTGTATGCGTGTTTGTCCATCTGTGGTGTCCTGTGTGTTTTTGTACCGTTACTAAGCGTTCTACGCCTCACTGGTTACTCTTTTACAAACTGTTGTTCCGTCAGACATGACTGTGACCGCCGGTCACAGTCATGACCGGAGATATGGTCCTTGTCATAAGAAACCCTCAACACACTTGAAACGTTTGAGTAACACTTACCTGCTTTAAGCCAATGTTGTTGTTTTTAGATGGTAAATGGCCACTAAAATATTTTTGACAATATTTACAATATTGCCTAACATTCACTCAGTCATAGACACATTCACACACACCGACGGCGCCGTCAGCCACGCAAGGTGACAGCCAGCTCGTCGGGAGCAGTCTGGGTGAGGCGTCTTACCAGCCAACCCGCTCTACCTCCTGAGCCACATGCCGACAAGTAAATGGGTTTTAGATAACAATCCCGTGTTTAAAGTAACCTTTAAGTGTTGACCCTGCACTATGGGACCGTGGGCCTCACTGCCCCAGGAGGCCACTCCGGTTCCAGTCGTCAACGGCCCGCAGCAACCCAACTGCCGACCGCGTGACCAGAGGCCGCTGTCGTAAACCTGGTCTTTAGTGACACCTTGTGGTCAAGGAGAGACCTCACCTAGACTCTGCATAGCCTCCCTCCGAACCCCTCTTACACTTATTATTTGTTGTACGTCCTGGCACTTTATGTACGCACTTATTTTATGTTGTTTGATTATCTAAAACCACCAAACACCTCTACCCAGAACCAGCTTGTGAGTTTTTGTTTAGAGCTCTTCTGTGTAGTGTTGTAACTTAATAGATTGCATTGTTAGGTAGCCAAATGAGCTGGAAGTAAATATAAGTGATATTATTTACAGTTAAAGGTAATTATTTCGATGTAAATGCGTTGTATTGCGAGGTTTGTCTGTTGTATCGGCAAACCAATGGTTAAAATACTTCAAGTCCCAGAGTGCCTTGCGGTGGAAAAGCAGGGGGAAATATCTACGTGACTGTGACGTGCCCAAATGAGCAGGGACGCGGGAAGTGGGGGTGCTTAGGGTGCTGCAGCACCCCACCCTGGCGGCCCCTGGCTGTAACTGCAAGTGAGAACGTTTTCTGAACAAATCAATACTTTTTTTTTTTGTGTAATTTTATCATGCAACATGATTTTTCATTAAATTGTTGACATCCACCCTTTTTATGATATTTATCATATTATCATTTCATTTTATTTAGAACATTGTCTGTGTAGGCTGACGTAGTCTATGACACACAACGCAGAACTGTCCATAGCTGAATATGGTACTATGCTGATTTTACATAAGCATGTTGGTGTTTAACATCTGTTGTAGTGAACATTCTAAAACTGGTGTAAAATGTTGCTGCCATATTAATAGACACGTTGAATGTTATTGTTTTGATTCTGGCATCCCGCAAGTAAACTGGTTGGCAAAAAAAGAGCAAAGACGGACGGTTCACTTGACGGAGAAACCGTCACTTTCCTCATATCAGACAACTCGTAACTCTGGATGAAAATGAAGGCTTTCTTTTATTGTCACTTTCCTTTGTAAACCTTTAGAAATAACCTCCAGGGGCCGGTTGCACCAACTGGGCGTAAGCCTGGTCGTAACTACGCCTGGTCGTAACTTGGCGTTCTAAGTCCAACCTAACCGTTACGCCGGTTGCACCAACTGGGCTTAGCGTTCTTTTCACTAAGACCAGGCGTAAATCCTACGCCTGGTCAGGGGCAGGCGTAGAGTTGAAATTCCAGGCTGTTTCTATAGCAATTACATCCAATCCAATGCAGCTTTACCACCATCCTTGCAACGCTTCGCTAAACTGCATTTCAAAGCACAGCCGGCGATATGATCAGTGTTCACAGATCGACTGCCTGTCGGGAAGATATCGCTGGCCGATTAGTCCGTTCTCAACTTATAATCAGTTGTGAGTGTTGTTTTAACTATGTTTATATGTTTTATATAGGCCGACACATTAAACAAATCTCTCCTACAGAACCATTCCCGTCTAAATGCCTGCTCGTCGTAAACCAGACATTACAAATACATATTTTAATTATATTCGTTTGCAGTGTTTTATTGTTAGGCATTAACACAATTGATAAATGACAATGAGTGAACGAATGAATTATTTATTTCGGTGTCCAACAGCATGTCAAGTAAAATAGTATACAGCTGTTGTCACGAGGTATCCTAGCAACGCGGTGATATGCGCATACCATGGAACATTCACATGGCCGCGCATGGCTAAGACCGGGCGTAGTTAAGACCAGGCGTAAGTCCCGTTGGTGCAACCGGCGTTAGTTCCATTCTAACGCCAGGTCGTAACTAAGACCTACTTAGCAGTTACGACCAGTCTTAGTTACGCCCAGTTGGTGCAACCGGCCCCTGAATCCTTGTTATAACGCTGTGTATAATCCCGGACCGCAACAGCTTGTCGGCATGTTGTTAGTGTGTGAAATTCAGCACAGTATCAGCCGAGTTGACTCTAATTTCCACATTGTTTACTTGCTAACGTTTGTGAATAAGTAACTAGTTGGCAGAACTCTTTTTACACAGCAGTAGAGTGTTTATCAGAGCGGAGCTCTGAATGTGACGTCACCCGTCATCTCGTCTCTGTAAACAATGGATGTTGCGCAGTATTTATTATGACGTCATTATATAGACTCTCTCTCGGGACCCCCCCCTCGGACTGACTTTCCGCGTCCCTGTTGTTACCCCCTACGTTTTATTCGATACATTTCGACAGTGTTACCCCTTATGGGTTTTTCATGACGACAGATTAAAAAGGTCAGTGTTACCCTTTAAGTTTAATTTGATAAAAACGACAGTGTTACCCCTTATATTTTATTTGACAAGGACAAATCTTTTTTTTTTCATGACGACCAATAAAAAACAACAGTGTTACCCCTTATGTTTTTTTTTCATGACGACCAATAAAAAAAAAAAACAGTTTTTCCCCTTATGGTTTTTTTTCATGACGACCAATAAAAAACAACAGTGTTACCCCTTATGTTTTTTTTCATGACGACCAATAAAAAACAAAAACAGTTTTGCCCCCTATGTTTTTTTTCATGACGACCAATAAAAAACAACAGTATTACCCCTTATGTTTTTATTCATGACGACCAATAAAAAAACAACAGTGTTACCCCTTATGTTTTTTTTCATGACGACCAATAAAAAACAACAGTGTTACCCCCTACGTTTTTTTCATGACGACCAAAGAAAAACGACAGTGTCACCCCTCATGTTTCATTTGATAAAAACGACCGTGTTACCCCCTATGTTTTAATTGATAAATATCGACAGTGTTACCCATTATGTTTTTTTAATGACAACCGATAAAAAACGACAGTGTTACCCCTTATGTTTCATTTGATAAAAACGACAGTGTAACCCCTCATGTTTCATTTGATAAAAACGACAGTGTTACCCCTTGTGTTTTTTTTCATGGCGACCAAAGAAAAACAACAGTGTTACCCCCTATGTTTTATTTGATAAATATCGACAGCGTTACCCCTTATGTTTATTTCATGACAATAAACAATAATCAATCATCAATAAAGAGGATATACATGACATTAAAATGTATGTGTGTATTTCCATTATTTCCATTATGGTTTTTTTCATGACGACCAATAAAAAACGATAGTGTTACCCCTTATATTTTATTTGACAAAGACAACAGTGTTACCCTTTATGCTTTTTTTCATGACGACCAATAAAAAACAACAGTATTACCCCTTATATTTTTTTTCATGACGACCAATAAAAAACAACAGTGTTATCCCTTATGTTTTATTTTCATGACGACCAATAAAAAACAACAGTGTCACCCCCTATGTTTTATTTCATGACGACCAATAAAAAACAACATTGTTACCCCCTACGTTTTTTTCATGACGACCAAAGAAAAACGACAGTGTCACCCCTCATGTTTCATTTGATAAAAACGACCGTGTTACCCCCTATGTTTTAATTGATAAATATCGACAGTGTTACCCATTATGTTTTTTTAATGACAACCGATAAAAAACGACAGTGTTACCCCTTATGTTTCATTTGATAAAAACGACAGTGTTACCCCTCATGTTTCATTTGATAAAAACGACAGTGTTACCCCTTGTGTTTTTTTTCATGGCGACCAAAGAAAAACAACAGTGTTACCCCTTATGTTTTTTTTCATGACGACCAATAAAAAAAAAAAACAGTTTTGCCCCCTATGTTTTTTTTCATGACGACCAATAAAAAACAACAGTATTACCCCTTATGTTTTTATTCATGACGACCAATAAAAAAACAACAGTGTTACCCCTTATGTTTTTTTTTCATGACGACCAATAAAAAACAACAGTGTTACCCCCTACGTTTTTTTCATGACGACCAAAGAAAAACGACAGTGTCACCCCTCATGTTTCATTTGATAAAAACGACCGTGTTACCCCCTATGTTTTAATTGATAAATATCGACAGTGTTACCCATTATGTTTTTTTAATGACAACCGATAAAAAACGACAGTGTTACCCCTTATGTTTCATTTGATAAAAACGACAGTGTTACCCCTCATGTTTCATTTGATAAAAACGACAGTGTTACCCCTTGTGTTTTTTTTCATGGCGACCAAAGAAAAACAACAGTGTTACCCCCTATGTTTTATTTGATAAATATCGACAGCGTTACCCCTTATGTTTATTTCATGACAATAAACAATAATCAATCATCAATAAAGAGGATATACATGACATTAAAATGTATGTGTGTATTTCCATTATTTCCATTATGGTTTTTTTCATGACGACCAATAAAAAACGATAGTGTTACCCCTTATATTTTATTTGACAAAGACAACAGTGTTACCCTTTATGCTTTTTTTCATGACGACCAATAAAAAACAACAGTATTACCCCTTATATTTTTTTTCATGACGACCAATAAAAAACAACAGTGTTATCCCTTATGTTTTATTTTCATGACGACCAATAAAAAACAACAGTGTCACCCCCTATGTTTTATTTCATGACGACCAATAAAAAACAACATTGTTACCCCCTACGTTTTTTTCATGACGACCAAAGAAAAACGACAGTGTCACCCCTCATGTTTCATTTGATAAAAACGACCGTGTTACCCCCTATGTTTTAATTGATAAATATCGACAGTGTTACCCATTATGTTTTTTTAATGACAACCGATAAAAAACGACAGTGTTACCCCTTATGTTTCATTTGATAAAAACGACAGTGTTACCCCTCATGTTTCATTTGATAAAAACGACAGTGTTACCCCTTGTGTTTTTTTTCATGGCGACCAAAGAAAAACAACAGTGTTACCCCCTATGTTTTATTTGATAAATATCGACAGCGTTACCCCTTATGTTTATTTCATGACAATAAACAATAATCAATCATCAATAAAGAGGATATACATGACATTAAAATGTATGTGTGTATTTCCATTATTTCCATTATGGTTTTTTTCATGACGACCAATAAAAAACGATAGTGTTACCCCTTATATTTTATTTGACAAACACAAAAGTGTTACCCTTTATGCTTTTTTTCATGACGACCAATAAAAAACAAATGTATTACCCCTTATATTTTTTTTCATGACGACCAATAAAAAACAACAGTGTTATCCCTTATGTTTTATTTTCATGACGACCAATAAAAAACAACAGTGTCACCCCCTATGTTTTATTTCATGACGACCAATAAAAAACAACAGTGTTACCCCTTATGTTTTATTTGACAAACACAAAAGTGTTACCCTTTATGCTTTTTTTCATGACGACCAATAAAAAACAACAGTATTACCCCTTATATTTTTTTTCATGACGACCAATAAAAAACAACAGTGTTATCCCTTATGTTTTATTTTCATGACGACCAATAAAAAACAACAGTGTCACCCCCTATGTTTTATTTCATGACGACCAATAAAAAACAACAGTGTTACCCCTTATATTTTATTTGACAAACACAAAAGTGTTACCCTTTATGCTTTTTTTCATGACGACCAATAAAAAACAACAGTATTACCCCTTATATTTTTTTTCATGACGACCAATAAAAAACAACAGTGTTATCCCTTATGTTTTATTTTCATGACGACCAATAAAAAACAACAGTGTTATCCCTTATGTTTTATTTTCATGACGACCAATAAAAAACAACAGTGTCACCCCCTATGTTTTATTTCATGACGACCAATAAAAAACAACATTGTTACCCCCTACGTTTTTTTCATGACGACCAAAGAAAAACGACAGTGTCACCCCTCATGTTTCATTTGATAAAAACGACCGTGTTACCCCCTATGTTTTAATTGATAAATATCGACAGTGTTACCCATTATGTTTTTTTAATGACAACCGATAAAAAACGACAGTGTTACCCCTTATGTTTCATTTGATAAAAACGACAGTGTTACCCCTCATGTTTCATTTGATAAAAACGACAGTGTTACCCCTTGTGTTTTTTTTCATGGCGACCAAAGAAAAACAACAGTGTTACCCCCTATGTTTTATTTGATAAATATCGACAGCGTTACCCCTTATGTTTATTTCATGACAATAAACAATAATCAATCATCAATAAAGAGGATATACATGACATTAAAATGTATGTGTGTATTTCCATTATTTCCATTATGGTTTTTTTCATGACGACCAATAAAAAACGATAGTGTTACCCCTTATATTTTATTTGACAAACACAAAAGTGTTACCCTTTATGCTTTTTTTCATGACGACCAATAAAAAACAAATGTATTACCCCTTATATTTTTTTTCATGACGACCAATAAAAAACAACAGTGTTATCCCTTATGTTTTATTTTCATGACGACCAATAAAAAACAACAGTGTCACCCCCTATGTTTTATTTCATGACGACCAATAAAAAACAACAGTGTTACCCCTTATGTTTTATTTGACAAACACAAAAGTGTTACCCTTTATGCTTTTTTTCATGACGACCAATAAAAAACAACAGTATTACCCCTTATATTTTTTTTCATGACGACCAATAAAAAACAACAGTGTTATCCCTTATGTTTTATTTTCATGACGACCAATAAAAAACAACAGTGTCACCCCCTATGTTTTATTTCATGACGACCAATAAAAAACAACAGTGTTACCCCTTATATTTTATTTGACAAACACAAAAGTGTTACCCTTTATGCTTTTTTTCATGACGACCAATAAAAAACAACAGTATTACCCCTTATATTTTTTTTCATGACGACCAATAAAAAACAACAGTGTTATCCCTTATGTTTTATTTTCATGACGACCAATAAAAAACAACAGTGTCACCCCCTATGTTTTATTTCATGACGACCAATGAAAAACAACAGTGTTACCCCTTATGTTTTTTTTCATGACGACCAATTAAAAACAAGTGTTACCCTTTATGCTTTTTTTCATGGCGACCAATAAAAAACAACAGTGTTACCCCTTATTTTTTTTTTCATGACGACCAATAAAAAACAACAGTGTTATCCCTTATGGTTTTTTTCATGACGACCAATAAAAAACAACAGTGTTATCCCTTATGGTTTTTTTCATGACGACCAATAAAAAACAACAGTGTTACCCCTTATGTTATATTTTCATGACGACCAATAAAAAACAACAGTGTCACCCCCTATGTTTTATTTGATAAATATCGACAGCGTTACCCCTTATGTTTATTTCATGACAATACACAATAATCAATCATCAATTAAGAGGATATACATGACATTAAAATGTATGTGTGTATTTCCATTATTTCCATTATGGTTTTTTTCATGACGACCAATAAAAAACGATAGTGTTACCCCTTATATTTTATTTGACAAAGACAACAGTGTTACCCTTTATGCTTTTTTTCATGACGACCAATAAAAAAAAACAGTATTACCCCTTATATTTTTTTTCATGACGACCAATAAAAAACAACAGTGTTATCCCTTATGTTTTATTTTCATGACGACCAATAAAAAACAACAGTGTCACCCCCTATGTTTTATTTCATGACGACCAATAAAAAACAACAGTGTTACCCCTTATGTTTTTTTTCATGACGACCAATTAAAAACAAGTGTTACCCTTTATGCTTTTTTTCATGGCGACCAATAAAAAACAACAGTGGTACCCCTTATTTTTTTTTCATGACGACCAATAAAAAACAACAGTGTTATCCCTTATGGTTTTTTTCATGACGACCAATAAAAAACAACAGTGTTACCCCTTATGTTTTATTTTCATGACGACCAATAAAAAACAACAGTGTCACCCCCTATGTTTTATTTGATAAATATCGACAGCGTTACCCCTTATGTTTGTTTCATGACAATACACAATAATCAATCATCATTAAAGAGGATATACATGACATTAAAATGTATGTGTGTATTTATATTATTTCCCTTATGTTTTTTTTTCATGACGACCAATAAAAAACGACAGTGTTACCCCTTATATTTTATTTGACAAAGACAACAGTGTTACCCTTTCTGCTTTATTTCATGACGACCCATAAAAAACAACAGTTTTACCCCTTATGTTTTTTATCATGACGACCAATAAAAAACAACAGTGTTACCCAGGGACGTGCACAGGGGGGTTGCTCAGGTTGCTTTGGCAACTGCCCATATGCCCTCCTCGACTCACGTTGCCCTTCCGAGGAAAAAAAAAAAAAAAAAAAATTCTAATCATTTAATGGATGCAGAATTTCATGTAGGCCTAGATAAAAAAAAATCGCCACTCGAAACATTTCATAAAGTAAGCGTAGCCTCATTCAATTCCGTTCGGGCACTGAGAGTGAAAGTCAGTAGGGGGAGGGCAAACTCTGCCGCGCGGCAACAGCCGCTTTTGCCGCCTCCCCTCTGCCGCCCTTCCCTGTTTGCGCTGCAGCGCTGCACGCGACCGGAACACCAGCACCTGTGAAACGACTGCCTTGATGTTGTCGGAAAAGGTGAATTTGAGATGTATAACAAACAAACAATCATCATCACGTTTTATGAAATGAATTACAGTCTTCATAAATCCAGGCTCAGTTTGCCACGTAACGTTTAGCCTAAATAATCAGACAGCTAGCTAGCTTGCAGACAAGCAGCCCGTTATCACATAGTCTACACATTTCTTGGTAGCCAAACTAAGCTACATGTCTGCTGATAGTTAGTTTCTAACATTTCGTTTTAACAAGAAGAATAAAATGATGGAAGTAGGCTAATGCATCACATGAATTCTTTCATTCAAAATGGTTCATGCCTAAATCTTATCACTATTTTGGGTATTGTTTGTTATTGTTAAGTGAAGCCGAAATGCCCAGTGAAAAAAGGAGGATTCAGGAGAGAGAGAGACAACTAAAGGAGGCATCAAAGAGGAGCACATCACTACAGGGTTGGCTACGAAAAAGCCAAACAGCAGGTGGGACAGAGACTTTGCATAGTGATAAAAAATTATACTGTGTAGGCTAATTGATAAATTAATCAGACTCATATTTTAGCCTACTAATGGCAATTTTTCATAATTACATTACGTTTAAGATGAGGAGCAGTCACAAGCCTCCAGACACTCGGAAAATGTGGACCAGGAGGAGGCACATAGGGCAGGTAGGCCTAAGTGCTGATCACCATATATGAGAGGACCATGCTAGGACCGTGCCCTTATTTCAGGTCAGAGCAACTGCCCCTCAAAATTCCTGTGCACGTCCCTGGTGTTACCCCTTATGGTTTTTTTCATGACGACCAATAAAAAACAATAGTGTACCCCTTATGTTTTTTTTAATGACGACCAATAAAAAACAACAGTGTTACCCCTTATGTTTTTTTTCATGACGACCAATTAAAAACAACAGTGTTACCCTTTATGCTTTTTTTCATGACGACCAATAAAAAAACAACAGTGTTACCCCTTTTTTTTTTTTTCATGACGACCAATAAAAAACAACAGTGTTACCCACTACGTTTTTTTCATGACGACCAAAGAAAAACGACAGTGTCACCCCTCATGTTTCATTTGATAAAAACAACCGTGTTACCCCCTATGTTTTAATTGATAAATATCAACAGTGTTACCCATTATGTTTTTTTCATGACAACCGATAAAAAACGACAGTGTTACCCCTTATGTTTCATTTGATAAAAACGACAGTGTTACCCCTCATGTTTCATTTGATAAAAACGACAGTGTTACCCCTTGTGTTTTTTTTCATGGCGACCAAAGAAAAACAACAGTGTTACCCCCTATGTTTTATTTGATAAATATCGACAGCGTTACCCCTTATGTTTATTTCATGACAATACACAATAATCAATCATCAATAAAGAGGATATACATGACATTAAAATGTATGTGTGTATTTCCATTATTTCCATTATGTTTTTTTTCATGACGACCAATAAAAAACGATAGTGTTACCCCTTATATTTTATTTGACAAAGACAACAGTGTTACCCTTTATGCTTTTTTTCATGACGACCAATAAAAAACAACAGTGTTACCCTTTATGCTTTTTTTCATGACGACCAATAAAAAACAACAGTGTTACCCCTTATATTTTTTTTCATGACGACCAATAAAAAACAACAGTGTTATCCCTTATGTTTTATTTTCATGACGACCAATAAAAAACAACAGTGTCACCCCCTATGTTTTATTTCATGACGACCAATAAAAAACAACAGTGTTACCCCTTATGTTTTTTTTCATGACGACCAATTAAAAACAACAGTGTTACCCTTTATGCTTTTTTTCATGACGACCAATAAAAAACAACAGTGTTACCCCTTTTTTTTTTTTTCATGACGACCAATAAAAAACAACAGTGTTATCCATTATGGTTTTTTTCATGAAGACCAATAAAAAACAACAGTGTTACCCCTTATGTTTTATATTCATGACGACCAATAAAAAACAACAGTGTCACCCCCTATGTTTTATTTGATAAATATCGACAGCGTTACCCCTTATGTTTATTTCATGACAATACACAATAATCAATCATCAATAAAGAGGCTATACATGACATTAAAATGTATGTGTGTATTTATATTATTTCCCTTATGTTTTTTTTCATGACGACCAATAAAAAACAACAGTGTTACCCCTTATGGTTTTTTTCATGACGACCAATAAAAAACAACACTGTTACCCCTTATGGTTTTTTTCATGATGACCAATAAAAAACAACAGTGTTACCCCCTATGTTTTATTTGATAAATATCGACAGCGTTACCCCTTATGTTTATTTCATGACAATACACAATAATCAATCATCAATAAAGAGGATATACATGACATTAAAATGTATGTGTGTATTTCTATTATTTCCCTTATGTTTTTTTTCATGACGACTAATAAAAAACGACAGTGTTACCCCTTATGTTTTTTTTCATGACGACCAATAAAAAACAACAGTGTTACCCCTTATGGTTTTTTTCATGACGACCAATAAAAAACAACAGTGTTACCCCTTATGTTTTTTTTCATGACGACCAATAAAAAACAACAGTGTTACCCCTTATGTTTTTTTTCATGACGACCAATAAAAAACAACAGTGTTAACCCCTATGTTTTATTTGATAAATATCGACAGTGTTACCCCTTATGTTTATCTGTGTTTTGTCTGTGGTTATGTATGACAGTGCAATAGACATGATAGCATTACGTTTCAAATAAAAAATATTATGTTTTCCACGGAAATTGAACCACGGTCTCCAGTGGGTGAGCATCCCCAGAGTGCACTCCACTGCACCACTGAGGCGATGACAATACACAATAATCAATCATCAATAAAGAGGATACACGTACATGACATTAAAATGTATGTGTGTATTTCTATTATTTCCTTTATGTTTTTTTTCATGACGACCAATAAAAAACAACAGTGTTACCCCTTATGTTTTTTTCATGACGACCAATAAAAAACAACAGTGTTACCCTTTATGCTTTTTTTCATGACGACCTGTGGCAGCCCCGATCGTCGGCGGCTGAGGTTTCCGGAGGAGATGGACCAAACAAGGCGTAGGTTAACGTTCGTTTATTTCGGTTAACCACTCATGCAAAAAAAGGAACAAAGGAGTGAACTCAGGTTCTTCCTGGTCTGGGAATAAAGGACACCGCGCCGGGTCTGGTCCTGCTGCGGGGGGCGGGGTCTCGATCCCCTGCGTCTTCGGCGGCTTAGTCCTGGGGGGAAGCGTATTGGCATTAGCGGGGGTTCGGGTAATCTCCACCCACTGCGTCTTTCCCGTTCGGTCGCGTTCCCCTGACTGGCGTCCACGCGGCCGTTAAGTCCCCTCCGCTGTCTTGCTCCGCCGGGTGCTCCGCATCTCCGTGATTGCGCGGGTGCGCTCGATGCTCCCTCCCGCATCGCTGCGCCGAGCGGCACATATCTCCCCCTGACTACCTGCCCGCGGAGAGGGCGCTGGCGGGGCTCGAACTCCTCCGTGGGATCGGGGTTGCCACACACCCCCCCCCTCAGCTGCAAGTCGGGGTCTGCCCGGCATAGGCCTAGGCAGGCGTCCCTCCGGGACAGTGCGTCTGCGTTGGCGTGTGCGCGTCCGGGCCGGTGGACCACCTGGAAGTGGTAGTCCTGCAGGGCCAGGAACCAGCGCGTCACCCGGGCGTTGGTGTCCTTGGCCGTGGCCATCCACTTCAGGGGGGCGTGGTCTGTGACCAGGGTGAAGGTGCGTCCGAGGAGGTAATAGCGGAGCTTCTCCACGGTCCACTTTATAGCCAGCGCCTCCTTCTCTACGGTCGAGTAGGCTTTCTCGCTGGTCAGGAGTTTCCGGCTGATGTAAGTCACCGGGTGCTCCTCGCCCGACCGGACCTGGGATAAGACCGCTCCCAGGCCCACCTCGGACGCGTCGGTGTGGACGACGAAGGGGAGGTTGAAGTCCGGGGTGATCAGGAGGGGCTCGGTGCAGAGGGCCCGTCGGAGGGACAAGAACGCCTCGTCGACCTCCTCTGTCCACTCGACCCGGTCAGGCAGAGCCCTCCGCGTCAGCTCGTGGAGGGGGCTGGCCAGGGTCGCGAACGCCGGGATGAAGCGCTGGTAATATCCCACCAGTCCCAGGAATGACTTCACCTGCTTCTTCGTCCTCGGCCGGGGCCAGGTCTGGATGGTCTGCACCTTCTCCTCTTGCGGTTTGACGCTGCCCCTCCCCACCCGGTAGCCCAGGTAGGACGCCTCTTCGAGGCCCAGGTGGCACTTTTTAGGGTTGGCCGTGAGGCCGGCGGCTCGGAGCGCTCCCAGGACGGCACGGAGGTGGTGTAGGTGCAGGTCCCAGGTGCTGCTGTGGATGACGATGTCGTCTATGTAGGCGGCGGCATATTCCCTGTGGGCCCGTAGGACCCGGTCCATCATGCGCTGGAAGGTCGCGGGCGCCCCGTGCACCCCGAACGGGAGGACCGTGTACTGGTACAGCCCGTCGGGGGTGGCAAATGCTGTCTTCTCCCGGGCCCGCTGAGTGAGAGGGACCTGCCAGTACCCCTTCGTCAGGTCCAGGGTGGTAATGAACCGGGCCGGCCCCAGCCGCTCTATTAGCTCGTCTATGCGGGGCATGGGGTAGGCGTCGAAGGCCGACACTTCATTCAGCTTCCGGAAGTCATTGCAGAAGCGGTACGACCCGTCCGGTTTGGGGACCAGGACCACCGGGCTGGACCAGGCGCTGTGGGACTCCTCGATGATCCCCATCTGCAGCATGCTGGTGACTTCCGCTCGGATGGCGGCCCGCCGTGCCTCCGGAATGCGGTAGGGCCGGAGTCGGACTCTGACTCCCGGTTCCGTCTTGATGTCATGGCTGACGGTCGCGGTCCTTCCGGGCCGCTCCGAGAAGACATCGAGGTGCTGGAGGACCACTTCCTTCAGGTCCTGGGACTGGCTGGGGCTCAGCTGGTCCCCCACTGGTACCTCGGGCAGGGGTAGTTGGGCGGATAGGGACAGGAGGGCTGGATCCCGCAGGGCTGTTGGTGGGTGCCACTGCTTCAGCAGGTTGATGTGGTAGACCTGGATGGTCTTGCGCCTCCCCGGTTGCCGCACCCGGTAGTTGACTTCGCCGACGCGGTCGATGACGTCGTAGGGGCCTTGCCATTTGGCCAGGAACTTACACTCAGCGGTCGGGACGAGGACCAGCACCTGGTCCCCCGGGTTGAAGGTGCGGAGCTTGGCCCCTCGGTTGTACACCCGGGCTTGGGCTTGCTGGGCCCGGCCGAGGTGTTCCCGGACCACGGGCCAGATCTGCGCCATCCGGCCGCGCATCTGCTCCACATGCTCGACGACGGTGCGGTGGGGTGATGGTTGGCTCTCCCAGGCGTCCCGGGCGATGTCGAGCAGCCCTCTTGGTCGCCGGCCGTAGAGGAGCTCGAACGGCGAGAATCCCGTGGAGGCCTGGGGCACCTCTCGAACGGCGAATAGGACATGCGGAAGCAGCTGGTCCCAGTTCTTCCCATCGGCTTCCATGACCTTTTTGAGCATGGACTTCAGGGTTTTGTTAAACCTCTCCACCAACCCGTCGGTTTGGGGATGGTAGACGGAGGTCCGGAGGTGGCGGATCTGTAACAGACTGGTGAGGCCTTTCAACACCCGGGACATAAAACAGGACCCCTGATCCGTCAGGATCTCCCGGACGATCCCCACCCGGCTGAATAAGACCATTAGCTCCCTCGCCACTGCCTTGGCGGTGGCGGCCCGTAGAGGAACTGCCTCTGGGTACCGTGTGGCGTAATCCACCATAACTAGGACATAGCGGTGACCTCGACTAGTCTTGGGGAGGGGACCTACGATGTCTAGCCCCAGCCGGTCGAACGGGACCTCTATCAGCGGCATCGGTATGAGGGGGTTCCGGACCGTGGGCCTCGGGGCGGTGTGTTGGCACTCGGGGCACGCCCGGCAGTAGTCCTCTACGTTCCGTTTTACCCCCGGCCAGAAAAATCGGTCCAGGATTCTGTCCCTCGTCTTGTCCACCCCCAGGTGAGCCCCCAATAGGTGTGTATGGGCCATGTAGAGGACCTTGCTGACGTACGGCCTTGGAACGACCAACTGTTCTACCTCCTTACCCCCTCTCTGTACCACCCGGTATAGTAACCCCCCCCTTGTGCTGAAGTGTGGGTACCGCCTGTCACTCACCGAGTCCCGCGAGAGGCCCTCGTGGACCTGGACGTGTCCCCAGGCGTGGCGGAGGGCGTCGTCCTCCAGCTGGGCGGTGGCGAACTGTCCTCCCTTGCCGGGTCCTCCCCCGTCGGCCAGGGGGTAGTCGGTGAAGTCTATGAGGGGCGGAGACTCCTCCTCGTCTGGCGGGGGGGCCTGCTCGGAGCCCGTCAACGTGTCCGGGGTCCCCGGGGGAAGGGACACCGTGGACGAGGCGGGGGCATGTCGTGCCGCCTCTCTCGGGGCCCTGTCGGGGGACTCGTTCGAGTCGGACCGGGAAGGCGTCGGGTGGGAGGCCACATAGGCGGGCCGGCTACGCAGCCGGCGGGGTCGGGTCCGAGGGGGTCGGCGTCGGGGTGCCTGAAGCTCGGCCCCTAGCAGTTGGGCGAAGATCGGGCAGTCCCGCCCGATTAAGAGGGGCATCGGGAGGTTTGGGACCAGCCCGGCCCGAACCGTGAAGGTGCCCTTCGGGGTCCGGACTGTGATCCGCCTCGTGCTGTAGGACTCGGTCTGCCCGTGGATACAGCCGACGTCGATCCTCCCCCCGGGGGCCCCGTCCGCCAGGTCGGGTCGGACCAGCGTAACCACGCTCCCGGAGTCGAGCAGGGCGTGGGTGTCGTGCCTCCCCACGCGGACCGGTAGGCTGGGGGTGTCGGTCCTCTCGTGGGACCAGCAGGTGGTGCGGAGGCAGACCCCCCCTCTCCTGTCGGACGGACTGGCCGTGGGCATGGATACGTCTCCGGCTCCGGGACAATGGCGAGCCAGGTGGCCCGTTTGGCCGCACGTGTAGCACCTCCACTCCTCTCTCTGGGTCGGAGGGGCGGGCCCTCGGCGGTCCGCGATGGTCTGGTTCGGGTAGGCGGGTGCGCGGGGGGGCGGTGCCTGGGTGCGCTGGCTCTCCGGCGTCCGTCCGCGCCGCTCGGTCCGCGTCTCCCCCGCCCCCCCCCCGGCCGGGGTCGCCCCGCCGCACAGCCGCTGGGTGACCTGGTGGTTCTCCAGTAACTCCACGAGGTCGTTCACCGTCCTGGGTTGGTTTCCGGAGGCCCAGCGTTTGGCCCCGGTGGGCAGGGCTCGGATGCAGCGGTCGATCACCAGCCGGTCCAGGTGCGGGGGACCCTCCCCCTCGACGAGCCACCGCTCCGCCAGGCGGACGAGTTGTGATACCTGGCTCCTCACCGAGCCCAGGGGGTCGTACACCCAGTCGTGGAACCGCTGCGCCTGGGCTGGGAGGCTGTGGCCGTAGTGGGCGAGGATGGCCCGCTTGAGCGTGGGGTAGTGCGCCGCCTGGGCCGTGCTGAGGTCGCGGTAGGCGCGTTGAGCGTCCCCGGACAGGAAAGGCGCCAGTATGTAGCCCCACTGGTCCGCTGGCCACCTCTCACGGGCCGCGGTCCGCTCAAAAATCTCAAGGTATGCCTCAACGTCATCGTCCGGTCCCAGTTTGGTGAGCCGCTTCGTGGGGGCGGCGTGAGACGGCTCCCGTGCAAGCTGCTCAGCCATCCGGGCCATGCATCGCCGCAACACCTCGATCTCCTCCTCCCGCGTTGCGGCCGGGACTCCGGGTTGACTCATGGTCCTCTAGGGTCTGCCGTAGGATCGCGGTGCCTGCATTCTCCACCACTGTGGCAGCCCCGATCGTCGGCGGCTGAGGTTTCCGGAGGAGATGGACCAAACAAGGCGTAGGTTAACGTTCGTTTATTTCGGTTAACCACTCATGCAAAAAAAGGAACAAAGGAGTGAACTCAGGTTCTTCCTGGTCTGGGAATAAAGGACACCGCGCCGGGTCTGGTCCTGCTGCGGGGGGCGGGGTCTCGATCCCCTGCGTCTTCGGCGGCTTAGTCCTGGGGGGAAGCGTATTGGCATTAGCGGGGGTTCGGGTAATCTCCACCCACTGCGTCTTTCCCGTTCGGTCGCGTTCCCCTGACTGGCGTCCACGCGGCCGTTAAGTCCCCTCCGCTGTCTTGCTCCGCCGGGTGCTCCGCATCTCCGTGATTGCGCGGGTGCGCTCGATGCTCCCTCCCGCATCGCTGCGCCGAGCGGCACATATCTCCCCCTGACTACCTGCCCGCGGAGAGGGCGCTGGCGGGGCTCGAACTCCTCCGTGGGATCGGGGTTGCCACAGACCAATAAAAAACAACAGTGTTACCCCTTATTTATTTTTTTCATGACGACCAATAAAAAACAACAGTGTTACGGTAACACTGTTGTTTTTTATTGGTCGTCATGAAAAAAACCATAAGGGGTAACACTGTTACCCCTTATGGTTTTTTTCATGACGACCAATAAAAAACAACACTGTTACCCCTTATGGTTTTTTTCATGATGACCAATAAAAAACAACAGTGTTACCCCCTATGTTTTATTTGATAAATATCGACAGCGTTACCCCTTATGTTTATTTCATGACAATACACAATAATCAATCATCAATAAAGAGGATATACATGACATTAAAATGTATGTGTGTATTTCTATTATTTCCCTTATGTTTTTTTTCATGACGACCAATAAAAAACGACAGTGTTACCCCTTATGGTTTTTTTCATGACGACCAATAAAAAACAACAGTGTTACCCCTTATGTTTTTTTTCATGACGACCAATAAAAAACAACAGTGTTACCCCTTATGTTTTTTTTCATGACGACCAATAAAAAACAACAGTGTTAACCCCTATGTTTTATTTGATAAATATCGACAGTGTTAGCCCTTATGTTTATCTGTGTTTTGTCTGTGGTTATGTATGACAGTGCAATAGACATGATAGCATTACGTTTCAAATAAAAAATATTGTGTTTTCCACAGAAATTGAACCACGGTCTCCAGTGGGTGAGCATCCCCAGAGTGCACTCCACTGCACCACTGAGGCGATGACAATACAATAATCAATCATCAATAAAGAGGATATACGTACATGACATTAAAATGTATGTGTGTATTTCTATTATTTCCTTTATGTTTTTTTTCATGACGACCAATTAAAAACGACAGTGTTACCCCTTATGTAGTCTCGCAAAGCCAGACCAAACTACAGCAAGTAGAATGGTCTGGAGCCACGCTACCTCGAGCCGTCTATCCGTGGGGAAACTGGGCGGGCCTGTTTTTATTTCTTTAAACCAATCACAATCGTCTAGGGCGGGGCTAAGCCCGGGAAGCAGCAGTTGTGTCCATGCAAAATAGTGCCGGGGGGGAAATTATTTTGACGGAACTTCTTGACGTTCAGAGGCTGTCAGAAATGGCTCAATCCCAAACGCCACAAAAAAACATTAACGATGTATGTCGCCTATGTGGAGATAATTTTATAGATAAAAAGAACAAACATCGTTTGATTCTTTGTCACGATGATTTCAAGCCACCATACACTTTGGCCCTTGAGGAGCTCACGGGACCTATAAAAACGAACAACGTTTTAACATTCATATGTCGTTCTTGTAGAACACTACTAAAGAAATACCGTAGGAGCTATTGTGAAGTGGAACGGATCGGTTCATTGGTTAAATCCATGTCAAACGCTCATGCCGCTGTCAGAGTGAACGATGCGCCAAATCCACACCAACCGGCGATAGTCGTGACCGCAAACGCATCGTCCCCGGGGAGAATCCTGCCAGACGGAGTCTCCAAGGTAATGTCAAAATAGGCTATGTTGTGGTCCTACCATTGTAATGAAATCAGTTAGTCATGTTACGTATTTTAAGAATCTAAGCCACCCACACATAGACCCAATGATGCAGGACCAAACATATAAGCTGCGTTACCCTCACATAGCCACAAGGGGAGCATGATGTTATTGAAGGCTGCTCCCTCTTCACCTTTAATTAAGTGAACAAGCCGAAGCCATAACGTCACCCCGGCCACGCCCACTAGGCAACGCCCACTTCATAGGCCACACCCACTTGACGTCCTGTACGGAGGACGTCGAGTGAACAGGCCAGAGAGTTCAATAGGTAGACGGCGCAGCAAGCCACCCGGGCCTTAGCCCGGGGGGCTTGAAGTAGATCACGGTATTTTCCTCTCACTCGCTTTAGAAACAATTCCCTCCGTATAGCTTCACTTACCATGCCGAAACATGCCGACGACTTTATAATAAATGAAGTGAGTTAAAGCAACCCGGGATTGGACAACTTTCTTCGAGAATATGCAACAAGATGGTGACCCGCGACGTTTGGAAGAAAGTCCCTAGAATCCCGGCGGGCGCGACGCTAAAACAACTTCAACAGGCCACACACGTCTGAGGTAAGTATAAATCATTGTTTTAAAGATTACATCTGAAATAGGATTGGTTATAAGAACACTTAGGTGTAAGTTTGTTTTAGCCACCGTCCGATGGTGCTGCTGCAGAGGCCTAGCATAACAACACGTGTAGATCAACGGTTGCAAGGAACTCTGAAAACCCAACCTCCCCCCTTCATAACACTTGAATTGTTTTGAGTACTCGTCGTTAACGATCATTCTTGGTAGGCTACTGGTTGAGAGGTGAAGCCCTCCACTATCGATCTCTGTATAGATCGGGCCAAAATAGTATATTAACAAGAGTTATCTTTAACTTCTCCGCTTAGGCCGGCACGGTCTGCGTCCACCATAGCGGACGTTCGGAGTGTATACTATCTTATCTGCCGATCCGCTAAATGCCACCCAAGACTGCATGCTTCATTTTACATTCAAGTCTATTGGTATTTTGTTATTAAAGACGATGAATTATTAAGGTAAAATACCCCCTGACCCCCTAGACACGTGAAGCCCCCCCCCCCTACTCACCCTCTCCCCCCCCCCCCCCCCCCCCCCCTCACCCTCACCCTCTCTCTCTCCCTCTTCTATCCCCCCCCCCCCCCCCTCCCCCCATCCCTTTGTTTACCTGGGCGCTCCTGGCTGTTTGATAAGGCAATGGTAGCCTGCACAAAGGGACCCCCGGTGTGTTATGTCTGTCTGTCTCTGTCTCTGTGTCTGTCTGTACCACGTGGGAGACGTAGTACCTGTGTTTTTTTGATTTATATGATGAATGTCTCGAAGTTAAGCCGAGATAAGGTAATCATAAGGTAATTGATGAATGTCTCGAAGTTAGGCCGAGACCATCTAAGGTAAATAGTGAAAGCGCCGAAGTTAAGCCGGGCCACTATAAGGTTTATTTATTACCGGCCACAAACTTCCAAACTCTTTACGGTGGGGTGAGGAAAGGTCAGGTTTTTAACGTTAATCTAGCTTAGTTGCATATTAAAACGGAGGCTTGGCCAAGGAGTTCAAATTGGATTGATTCCTCCCGGTTCATTTCAAATCTAATGTGCAATTTTGATTAGTATACAACGCAGCCGTAGAGTGTAACCACGGGGTGTTAAAGAGACGGCGCGTCTTCGTGACGTGGGTTTCCTTTGTCCAGACGTCCGCCATCTTGGGTCTTGCAGAGACCAAGAGCAGCGGGGAGCCCCCCCCCCCCCTCTCTCTCCCTCCTCTTCCCCCCCCACCCTCTCTCTCTCTCCCTCTCTCCTTCCCCCCTCCCTCTCTCCTTCCCCCCTCTCTCTCTCTTCTCCCCCCCCCCCCCCCCCCCCCCCCCCCCCCCCCTTCCCTCTAGAAGATCCTATCGTGAAACCCCACAACTCCCTTTGTCCCAGTCTTCACAGGTCCATTAGTCAGACCCCCCATCCCCCTGTCCACAGGTCCAGTCGTCGGATCCCCCCCTCCCCACCCTTTGTCCCTGCAAACACTCTTCCCCTACCCTTCCTTATTCATATTGCTTAAAGAAGATCGGGAACGGTGGGACGGGGGCTTCGATTTAACTAACAATAGAGAGGCCTCCCACCCTCACACCTAGCCATGTGTTGGAACCAGGATGTAAATTTAGCCTTTGCAACCTGTGTTTGTGTGCATTGATCTTAATATTCTCTCTCTCTCTCTTCAGGAAATAGCAGTATATGCAGTAACGAATGCCTAACACTCAGACATTATGTTTTTCAAGGTTGCTGGGCCCTTCTGTCTGTTTTCATGCGTTTTGTGTATCAAAACAGGAGTGCAATAGACACGGATTGTGTCATGCACAATGATATTAGAGAACCAGGATGGTTCAAATAGACACAGGGTTCAACTGCTAAAATAATATGTTTAATTAATAAATGATGCACATTGTTTTAACCGGTGCACAAGGCGGGAGTTAGCTCAACTGCTGTAGTTCAATTACAATAACATTTGTTTCAACCGATAACTTCTGAATTTTTCTTTTAGGTTCAGTTTTTGTTTTGTTTATAGAATATCACCATATATTTAATACCAAGATGTGCATAATTGTTGTAAGTTTGGATGACTCTTTATTCTACCTAGTTTAGACGGTTTTGATTGACCTAGCTCAAGATTCACCAGGTGTCAGACGTAGGATTGTGACACTTCCTGGGAGCCCCCGAGCCACACGTCGACTGCACCAGGTGTCAAGACGTAGGATTGTTGCACTCCGAGCCTCCGAGCCACGCGTTAATCGACTAATCGTTCCTGCAGAGTTCTGAGGTGGTAACGGTGGAGCTCAATGGGAGGCTCCGGGAGAGTACAATCGCGGGCTCACACGGGGAGTGGTGGCGGTGGGGCTCATGGGGAGGCCCCGGGAGAGTTGTCATTCGCGGGCTCACACGGGGAGAAATCGGGTGGGTCAGTAAGTCAGAGGGTTGAATTAATGTATCGATTTGATGTTGACCAACAAAAAACTAGATAATTATAATAATAAATACTGTTCATGTAATGGTATAGTTAGGTCTGGGACCTGCGTAGCTAAAAAAACTGTTTTGGAAATAGTAATGAACGTGTCCGGGACATGTGTAGCTATAAAATAAGTAAAGATAAAACTGAGTTTTACTTTACTTCACTTTGCTAAGACATATTCACGTTTGATGTGGTATGCAGAAAGTGGCGCAATAGGATATTGTGCAGAGAATAAGGCGTATTCACGTTTGATGTGGTATGCGATGTACATAGGAGTGAATCAAAGTGTGGACAACATCAAATGCGAGCAATAGGTAGAATAAATGAAGATTAGGTCATCCAATATGCATAGTTAGTGTAGGACAATCGGGTAGTATGATAAAGGTAACTGTTATTATGAGATACGGTTAACACAGAAGTGATATTGAACATGCAAATTTTAACATTGTTAATTCCCTTTTACATCTTTTTGGTTATAGCAACTTGGTTGAACTACGGTGTTGTTATCTTTGGTTGTCATTCAATGCACATGGCTGAAGCAATGCGCAAGGAGGGATGTAGTGTGAAATTAAACCAAAGTAGATACTGTAAAACAATTAAAATTAGAATTCATGGAAATATGTTTTTGAACAACTAACTGCTGTACATGAGTTTGTATTTCTGCAATAGAAGCAAAAAGTTCCAGAACCAGATGCAGACACACCCGGAGCCTACAAACTACCACCGCCGAGCAAGGACTAACAGTCACATGAGGAGATCAAATAACAGCAGGATTTGAATCGCACCGGATGGGTTGGTGGCCAGGGCACTGGTATGATTACAATCCCTCAGGTTAGAATTGGCAGAGAACTCCGGCATTAATGACCCTTTCACAGGATGGATGGAGAATATGTCTGGGAGGTGGAAAGGCAGAATCCAGTAAGTGCCCGTCGCGGGAATAAATGCAGAGACCGTGTTAATTGTCACCGGCTGCCGTTGTATTCCCTGCGCACGAGGGCTACTGCATCTGCTGATCACCACAGCAGTGGGCGCTACAGAAGTGCCAAGTGCCATTCAGGCTTACATTACCTGAGGGGCCCGACCCTATCCAGCTGCAATATGTAGAATAGTCAACACCTATACTATTCTAGTAGAATCGACTGTATTTAAGATAATCAATATCCCGGATTTACTTGAATAACACATTTTAAAACAACCATACCAGACTATGTTTATTATTTGGTAGTATTGCTTGGTTGCGAGTGCAACCCGTTATTTCTGAATCGCTGCATTGATAATGGTACTGTTGATCTTTGAGACGGTTGTTTACAGGCCACCTGTTGCTGACACGACGACGACGGAGAACCTGTTTGGAGGCTCCCATGATGTAGGAGTAACCTCTCTGAGTTGAGCCCTTGACAAGGAGGGACGAGTCTTGGGTTCATGAACTACAGGCCCGACGGCGACAGAATCCATGCCCAAACCACCCACATGTAACAGCGAACCAATGCACGAAGATCACCTGAACCACCCGAATCCATGCTAGGCTATCAATAATCTTGAATTTTTTAAAATTGTATTATGACTACCAATTTTTACTTTACTTTTGCACATGATGAAAATTGTATGACCTTGTAGCACATGACCAAAAAGTATTAGCTCAGGATTTCTATGGATAGTTTTGTTTGTGTGCTGTTTGGCCATGTGATTGTATGTTAAGAAGATTTGTGTTCATTGTTGTATTGTTAAATAATGACCTGTATTTCCAATAAGACCCACAACGTGAATGCCGTCTCAGTATTATGGGGACGCGTAGTGGTTTTTCCCCTCTCTTCAAGAGGTCTTTCCGCGACGGTTGATGGTGTTGATGATTGATCCTACTTTGACTATGTTTTCGGTGTGGTAAATGGTGTTTATGATTTAAAATATTATTGTATGGTCATCTAAGATGACCAAGGAGGGACTGTTACGTATTTTAAGAATCTAAGCCACCCACACATAGACCCAATGATGCAGGACCAAACATATAAGCTGCGTTACCCTCACATAGCCACAAGGGGAGCATGATGTTATTGAAGGCTGCTCCCTCTTCACCTTTAATTAAGTGAACAAGCCGAAGCCATAACGTCACCCCGGCCACGCCCACTAGGCAACGCCCACTTCATAGGCCACACCCACTTGACGTCCTGTACGGAGGACGTCGAGTGAACAGGCCAGAGAGTTCAATAGGTAGACGGCGCAGCAAGCCACCCGGGCCTTAGCCCGGGGGGCTTGAAGTAGATCACGGTATTTTCCTCTCACTCGCTTTAGAAACAATTCCCTCCGTATAGCTTCACTTACCATGCCGAAACATGCCGACGACTTTATAATAAATGAAGTGAGTTAAAGCAACCCGGGATTGGACAACTTTCTTCGAGAATATGTAACAGTCAGTAATCAGTAATTACATTATATTAAAATTAAACAAGATTGGATGTCTAGTTCCACAAACAATTTCGAAAACTTGTCTGTAGGCCTATAGCCATTTACCACCAACTGCTATTCATGTGTCTCTTTGGAAAACAATGTTATACTGTCCAGAGATGTGTCCACGGAAAGAGCCAAACATGCCAACTTTACAGCGCCGTCAAAGTCCTCTTCAAAGCTCGCCATACTGCCTAGTTTTCGAGTTTGAGGGGGAGCACCAGCAACCGGAAGGGGAGGAGTCGCGGCCAAATCGGCCGCTAAGCAATAGACGCTGTCCACTTCCGTTCAGCCAGACTACCCCTTATGTTTTTTTTCACGACGACCAATAAAAAACCACAGTGTTACCCCTTATGTTTTTTTTCACGACGACCAATAAAAAACAACAGTGTTACCCCTTATGTTTTTTTTCATGACGACCAATAAAAAACAACAGTGTTACCCCTTATGTTTTTTTTCATGACGACCAATAAAAAACAACAGTTTTACCCCTTATGGTTTTTTTCATGACGACCAATAAAAAAACAACAGTGTTACCCCTTATATTTTTTTTCATGACGACCAATAAAAAACAACAGCGTTAACCCCTATGTTTTATTTGATAAATATCGACAGTGTTACCCCTTATGTTTATTTCATGACGGCCGATAAAAAACGACAGTTACCCCTCATGTTTTTTCCATGTTGACCAATAAAAAATGACAATAGTACCCCTGTCGACGTTTTCGCAGGGATCCGAACCTGAGCTGTTTAGAGTGTTAACCTCCGAACTAATCAATGCACCATCAGGACACCGAATACAGTCAACACAATGGTTATACTTGACTTTATAATTCGCATGAAATAGAGATAAGAGTGTTCCAACAGATGACATCAACCGGACTTGAACCCCGGTCTCCAGGGGGTTAGCTCACAGCTCTCTCCACTTCCCACTGAGATTTATAATATAAAAATGTCTGTGGTTATATTTGACAGTGCAATAGACATGATAGCATTATGTTTAAAATTAAAGACATTTTGTTTTCCACTGAAATTGAGCCACGGTCTCCAGTGGGTGAGCATCCCCAGAGTGCACTCCACTGCACCACTGAGGCGATGACAAAACACAACAATCAATCATCAATAAAGAGGATATACATGACATTAAAATGTATGAGTGTATTTCTATTATTTCCCTGATGGTTTTTTCATGACGACTGATAAAAAACGACAGTGTTACCCCTTATATTTTATTTGACAAAGACAACAGTGTTACCCCTTATGTTTTTTTCCATGACGACCAATAAAAAACAATAGTGTTACCCCTTATGCTTTTTTTCATGACGACCAATTAAAAACAACAGTGTTACCCCTTATGGTTTTTTTCATGATGACCAAAGAAAAATGGTCGTCATGAAATGTCAGCCACTCATGTTCCATTTGATAAAAACGACAGTGTTACCCCTCATGTTTCATTCGATTAAAACGACAGTGTTACCCCTTGTGTTTTTTTTCATGATGACAAAAGAAAAAAAACAGTGTTACCCACTATGTTTTATTTGATAAATTTCGACAGTGTTACACCTTTTGTTTTTTTCATGACGACCAATAAAAAACAACAGTGTTACCCAGGGACGCGGGAAGTGGGGTAGGGTGCTGCAGCCCCTGGCTGTAACTGCAAGTGAGAAAGTTTTCTGAACAAATCAATACTTTTTTTTTTTGTATAATTTTTTCATACAACATGATTTTTCATTAAATTATTAACATCCACCCTTTTTATGATATTTATCATATTATCATTTCATTTTATTTAGAACATTGTCTTTGTAGGCTGATGTAGGCTATGACGCACAACGCAGAACTGTCCATATCTGAATATGGTACTATGCTGATTTTACATAAGCATGTTGGTGTTCAACATCTGTTGTAGTGAACATTCTAAAACTGGTGTCTAATATTGCTGCCATATTAATAGACACGTTGAATGTTATCGTTTTGATTCTGGAATCCCACACGTAAACTGGTTGGCAAAAAAAGAGCAAAGACGGACGGTTCACTTGACGGAGAAACCGTCACTTTCCTCATATCAGACAACTCGTAACTCTGGATGAAAATGAAGGCTTTATTTTATTGTCACTTTCCTTTGTAAGCCTTGAGAAATAACCTCCTGAATCCTTGTTATAACGCTGTGTATAATCCCGGACCGCAACAGCTTGTCGGCATGTTGTTAGTGTGTGAAATTCAGCACAGTATCAGCCGAGTTGACTCTAATTTCCACATTGTTTACTTGCTAACGTTTGTGAATAACAGTGGCTAGTTGGCAGAACTCTTTTTACACACAGTAGAGTGTTTATCAGAGCGGAGCCCTGAATGTGTCGTCACCCGTCATCTCGTCTCTGTAAACAATGGATGTTGCGCAGCATTTATTATGACGTCATTATATAGACTCTCTCTCAGCACCCCCCCCCCCCCCCCCCCCTCGGACTGACTACCCGCGTCCCTGCAAATGAGTCAAACTTCTTCACATTTCCGTGAAGAAGTTTGATAATTTTAGGTTTTGTGTGAGGCCGCTTAGCGAACAGCTCTTCGCTGCTCTCGACGCGAATGATATCCGTCACCACCCGCACTTGGAACTCCGGTACAGGCATGGCGATCTCTCTGCTCCACTTTACCGCTTTTTCTCCAAGGGGAGAATAAAAGCATCGAAAGAGGTGAAAAACATTATAAGTCGGGGCATGTGGACGGCTTCAGTTATGCCGATGGGGAGATTGTCGGTCTTGTCCACGCCAGTCGCAGTGGCGTGACGTCACATACGAGACGTAGGCTGCATCCGAATACCTAGTATACTATTTCTGTCTAGTGTCTACTACTTGACCATGCTACACTTGACTGTGTAGTACGGTCTACAGACATGCGTAGAACGCCTCCGAACGCCTCCGAACGCCGCCGAAACTCCACCGGATGTTTGGAGATGACGTATCTCCCCCCAGATGGCGGAAAAATGTACCTGTTTTCCGTCTTGTTATCGTTGCTATTAAATAAAAAAATGTCTCTTTCTACGCGGTTGAAATGGATATCTCTGCTAGAAGGCGTCGTCGTCGGTCATCTCGTAGAGCGACTTACCGGCAGGTTATGTTGTATATGTGTGGACATTTGGTAAGTCATTTTTTTGGAATAATAATAATACATTTACAGTTTTTACAATTTTTCCTTTTTTATTGAACACACACACACACACACACACACACACACACACACACACACACACACACACACACACACACACACACACACACACACAAATAAAAAGCCGCTGTTGGTGGTGTCGGGTCAGCCATCTCTTCTTCGTTTGTTACCAGACTCCGGTTGCATTGTGGGATAGCGTAGTGTGGTCCGTGGTTCACTTTGGCGGTAGTATGCATTCGGAAACGACTTCCGTACTACAGAATGCATACTAGAGTATTCGGACGCGCTAGATTTTTCGCATACTACAAAATGCATACTATATAGTATGCAAGTACGAGTATTCGGATGCAGCCGTAGTCTTTCTCATTGTGTTTTCTCTGCAGCCTTTAACTATCCTCATCCTCCTCCTCATCGTCATCCGCTTATCCGGGGTCGGGTCGCGGGGGGAGCAGCTCAAGCAGGGGGCCCCAGACTTCCCTTTCCCGGGCCACATTGACCAGCTCTGACGGGGGGATCCCGAGGCGTTCCCAGGCCAGTGTTGAGATATAATCTCTCCACTTAGTCCTGGGTCTTCCCCGAGGTCTCCTCCCCACTGGACGTGCCTGAAACACCTCCCAAGGAAGGCGCCCAGTGGGCATCCTTACCAGATGCCCGAACCACCTCAACTGACTCCTTTCTAAGTAAAGGAGCAGCGGCTCTAATCCGAGTTCCTCACGGATGGCTGAGCTTCTCACCCTATCCCTAAGGGAGACGCCTGCCACCCTTCTGAGAAAATTCATCTCGGCCGCTTGTACCCGCGATCTCGTCCTTTCGGTCATCACCCAGCCCTCATGACCATAGGTGCGGATAGGAACGAAGATCGACCGGTAGATCGAGAGCTTTGCCTTGCGGCTCAGCTCTCTTTTCGTTACAACGGTGCGGTAAAGCGAACGCAATACCGCCCCCGCTGCTCCGATTCTCCGGCCAATCTCACGCTCCATAGTACCCTCACTTGCGAACAAGACCCCGAGGTACTTGAACTCCTTCACTTGGGCTAAGGACTCATTTCCTACCCGGAGTAAGCAATCCACCGGTTTCCTGCTAAGAGTCATGGCCTCAGATTTATCGGTGCTGATCCTCATCCCAGCCGCTTCACACTCGGCCGCCAGCCGATCCAGTGTGTGCTGAAGGTCACAGGCCGATGATCCAATGAGGACCACATCATCTGCAAAAAGCAGTGACGAGATCCCCAGACCACCGAACTGCAACCCCTCCCCACCACGACTACGCCTCGATATCCTGTCCATGTATATCACAAACAGGATTGGTGACAAGGCGCAGCCCTGGCGGAGACCAGCACCCACTGAGAACGAAACTGACTGGCTGCCGAGGACACGAACACAGCTCTCGCTTTGGGAGTACAAAGATTGGATGGCCCTGAGGATAGACCCCCTTACCCCATACTCCCGCAGCACCTCCCACAGTTTCTCCCGGGGGACCCGGTCATACGCCTTCTCCAGATCCACAAAACACATGTAGACCGGATGGGCATACTCCCAGGCCCCCTCCAGGATCCTTGCGAGAGTGAAGAGCTGGTCCGTAGTTCCACGTCCGGGGCGAAAACCGCATTGTTCCTCTTCAATCTGAGGTTCGACGATCGGCCGAACCCTCCTTTCCAGCACCTTGGAGTAGACTTTACCAGGGAGGCTGAGAAGTGTGATACCCCGGTAATTGGCACACACTCTCTGGTCCCCCTTTTTGAACAGGGGAACCACCACCCCGGTTTGCCACTCCTTTGGCACTGTACCCGACTCCCACGCGATGTTGAATAGGCGTGTCAACCATGACAGCCCCTCAACACCCAGAGCCTTCAGCATTTCTGGCTGGATCTCATCAATCCCTGGGGCTTTGCCACTGCGGAGATGTTTGACTACCTCAGTGACCTCCACCAGGGAAATTGACGACGAAACACCATCAACCTCGAGCTCTGCCTCCAACATAGAGGGCGTGTTATTCGGATTCAGGAGTTCCTCAAAGTGTTCCTTCCAACGTCCGACGACCTCCTCAGTTGAGGTCAACAGAGTCCCATCCTTACTGTACACAGCTTGGATGGTTCCCCGTTTCCCCCTCCTGAGGTGCCGGATAGTCTTCCAGAAACACTTTGGTGCCGACCGAAAGTCCTTCTCCATGGCCTCTCCGAACTTCTCCCACACCCGCTGCTTAGCCTCCGACACGGCAGCCGCTGCAGCCCTTCGCGCCTGTCGGTACCTTGCAACCGAGTCAGGAGTCCTCCAGGATATCATATCCCGGAAGGCCTCCTTCTTCAGTCGGACGGCTTCCCTGACCACCGGTGTCCACCACGGTGTCCGAGGGTTATCGCCCCTTGAGGAGCCTAAGACCCTGAGGCCACAGCTAGCCACCGCAGCTTCAGCAATGGAGGCTTTGAACACCGCCCACTCCGGCTCAATGCCCCCAACCTCCACAGGAATGCCAGAAAAGCTCCGCCGGAGGTGTGAGTTGAAGATATCTAGGACGGGGGCCTCCTCCAGACGTTCCCAGTTCACCCGCACTACTCGTTTGGGCTTACCAGGTCTATCCGGAAATTTCCCCCATTCCCTGATCCAACTCACAACCAGATGGTGGTCGGTTGACAGTTCCGCCCCTCTCTTTACCCGAGTGTCCAAAACATGCGGCCTCAGATTAGATGACACGATCACGAAATCGATCATCGATCTTCGGCCTAGGGTACTCTGGTACCAGGTACACTTATGAGCACCCTTATGTTCGAACATGGTGTTTGTTATGGATAATCCATGACTAGCACAGAAGTCCAATAACAAACGACCGCTCGGGTTTAGATCTGGGAGGCCGTTCCTCCCCACCACGCTTCTCCAGGTGTCTCCATCGTTGCCCACGTGGGCGTTGAAGTCTCCCAGCAGAACTACGGAGTCCCCTACTGGAGCCCCATACAGGACTCCATTCAGGGTCTCCAAGAAGGCCGAGTACTCTGAGCTGCTGTTTGGGGCATACGCACAAACAACAGTCAGAGTTTTCCCCCCTACAACCCTTAGGCGCAGGGAGGCGACCCTCTCGTCTACCGGGGTAAACTCCAACACCGCGGTGCTCAGCCGGGGATTTATGAGCATGAGCCTTTAACTAAACAACTGCAAAATAAACGGTAAAACTCTTGACATGAAAAATTATCATTTAAATCCAGAAACAACATATGTGTAATCCGGGGCATATAAGGACTGGGACCAGAAAATAATTACTTTCTCTCCATTGAAACCCAATCATATTTTTCAATCTCATAGGTCCCATGGGCTCTGCTGGAAGGGGCGTGACTTCGCCACTCTAGTTTATTTTTTTTATCATTTATCATTTTTATCATTGTTTTAAGTAAAGGTTTTTCATGATAAAGAAAGCTTTTGTTTTCATATCCGACAAGCTATTATTTGTGTGTGTGTGTGTGTGTGATAATGTTAGGTGAAAAACGAACAAAGGACACAACATAAGCACAGACTCCATTTTGATTTATTTCTGAATGAAAAGCTAAACATAAAGAGGGGATCACTCACAAGCTAACGACTACAAGCCTTTTCTAGTACATATAACCCAACCCGATGGAGGAACATGAACAGAGAACCAAGGGGTACGGGTGCGGCGGTACCTTTACATTTAGGGTGGAGGTCCAAACGACATTAACATGCTGATCACCCTCAAGCCTGTCGCATCAACCAGGGGCAAATGAACTACTACAGCTCAAATGGGGTACGTTTAGATGCATCAGTCACAGAGCATACAAGGGCCAAGGCAAAAGGTTTCAGGCCCGACAGTCCCTCCGTCCGTGAGAGTTAGCTGCCTGACAGCCCTGCACGTCAAGCCTGAGCTCCACACATGATCACCAACACAATATACTGTTGGATACTCCTTCCATCCATCTCCTGCTGTTCTTCTCCCCTGTCCACGCCGATGCCTCAGACGCAGGTTGATCCTAATCAGAGCGCTATTCCTGGACTGGAACCCTCCCTTATAAAAGGTTGTTAATCGACCTTGTATACCGATCAGTCACCACTCACTCATTGCTAGAGTTAATGGGCCTTCTGAGGCCTGGCTATTCTATGAGTTGAGAACTCCTTATCAATCTATGTTAACCTCACAGCGTGGCAAAAATGAAAAAGATACCCGTAAATATTATGACTTCCATGATTTAGAAATACAAATTTTGCTTTATTATAACTTTTACCACCTGATTAATTTCACTTAAAGTAAATTAAACATTTGTTATTTTGCCCCATTTTACTTTTCTTCTTTGAACTGGGGGAATCTTTTATTTTTTATAAGGTAGATGCGATTTCCTGTATTCTGGTGCATTTTGGGGATGGCCAATGCCTAAAAAAATCAGAAATACAGATAGTCAGCTGTAAATATGACTTGACCCCAAACAAATTCTCACAAAAGTGGACTCAGTGGATTACAGTAGTATCATGTATGTTTATAAGATCTACTTATAAACATAGCTAAAGTTGACCGAAGTTTGATACCAAGAAAGGCCCCATTTTCAAAATGGCGGACGTCAGGTCCTAAAAATGACTATCACTCCTTTGTATTCCTCCTAGACCAGGAATAATGGTGCCTGATGCATGTTTTGGCCATGTTATATTCTAATAAGCATATTATTTGAATGATAGATAAGTGATTACAGGTACAATTATATATTAAAGCAATTGGTTACAAGCATATTTATGTGAAAACTAAGTACAATTTCCCTGAAGTAATTGCAATTTCTACTTTCTCATATCGTTTTGCCTTGTGGTGGTGGTTTCTGTGGTTCATAACCATTCTTTTGATTCCGATAAAGAATAAATTCATTAGAACTGTGTGGTACTGTAAAATAAGTCAAAACAGGGCTGCCACGTGACGGCTCAGTACCGCTAACCCCTTTCATTTTTTTGTGTTTTATTTTCATATAGGCCTATATTTTTATATTTTTTACAATGCTTTTTTTTTTTTGCTTTTTTTTTAAATCAATTTTTAATACTTTTCTTATTTATGCTCATATTTTTCTATATTCTTCAGTTGTTTCCTCTTATTCTGTTTTTCTTATACTTTTTTGCACTGTGACCTTCACTAGATTTACCGTTAGTCGTCACACTCTTCCTACTTATTCTCACAATTCCCAACTTGACATGATTCACAATATGGACTACCAATAATACATGGTAGTCCATATTTCCTGCAACTGCAGTCTTGTTCTTTGCAGTCAGTTGTACAACATCTGCATGAGGCCTTCTGGGGCAGCAGTCTTACTGCTCATAACTGGCAGAAGCCGGTTATCCTCCTCTTTCCATCCCCAATTGATTGGTTTCATGTCACCTTCCATTCCAATCCACACCATGATCTGGAAGTAAACTCTTTGGCAGTGGTATTTGGTTGAGGACTCAGTTGGAGGCAGACGTTCTAGGGTAAAAATTGTTTTGGCTGCAACGACTTTCTGGTGGCGCAAAGAGGCAAGTGAATCGGTACTCCTTCCGCCAAACAAAACTGCCATTGCCTTGGTCCCATGGTCCTCTATGACATTACTTTGTTGATTTGGGCTCAGAAACACATTTGCACAGGACAGCATGGTTGATTCCCCATTCAAAAGTTTCTTGAATGCTGTCTGTTTAGTAACATAATAAATGCTTGAAGTTGTATCACATCCTGTGAAGGCGTGAATAAACAGCAACTGGGAACACAAGTCCTTACCCAGGACTTGTTTCATCTCACTGATGTTGTACACTTCAGTGGCTTTGGACTTGTCTGAACGAAAACGGAGGCCTCTATTGTGCATCCCAGCATAGTAGAGGAGAAGAATGAGTAAGTCTGTATCCTCTCCTATCAAGATTGTGGGCTGCTCTTCTGAGGCCTTGACTGCAGCTTTGACAATGTCCACGTCTGCATCATCTGATGCAATCATAACAGTGCAGCCCTTCTCCTCAAGCTCCGTTTTCATGAGATTGATAAGTTCTTTTTTGTTGCTAGAGCTGGAAAGGAAATTATCCTGTTTTCCCTCAAACTTAGTCTCTGCATTGAATTCAACGATGTGGTGAGTGTTTGCACCACGTCTCTGATGCGTATTGTCTTTGGTGGAAGGGCGATCGCTATAACCATCAAAAACAACTGTTGCTGTACCATAATTCTCTTTTGTAAAGTCTGCATATGACTTTGCAATGTCACCGTAACTGACACCCTTTACCCATTCCAAGCGGTGAACCAGGGAGCCACCGTCAAGGACATAATGGACAGGTTTAGATGTCCTGCTCTTGTGCTCAGTGACTAGTGCCTTCACTAGGTCGGGCTTGTTGGCTTTACGTAAGATCTCCTTGGCCTCGAACAGGGTTGCAGGAAATGAGCAGAGCTCATAGCTCATTACATCTTCCACATCCAGTGAACACTGTCCAGATTTCAATATTTTCTGGAACCGTTGGAACAGCAACCTAAGAAACCGACAAAGAGAAAGAGACAGAGAGAGATTTTATTTCCAGAAAAATATGTTACGGTAACATTGCCTATCATCTACAAGTGAAAAGCCTTCACCTGAATTAAAAATGTATACATATTAGATTCAAGATTCAAGATTCAAGATGCTTTATTTATCCCGAGGGAAATTACTGTGCAACAGTTACAATAAAAAGGTGGAAAAGTAATACAGGGTCAGAGTCAAAATAGATAAAATAGATGGAAATAAAATAAGTACAAACTAAATAAGTGAAAAGGAGCGATTGGATAAAGTGGTATTAGTGGTAAAGTGATAAATATTATAGCAGCAATTGTTGGCAGCATAAATTAACTAAAGTCATGAAGTGAAAATTGGGTAAAAATAAATAAATAAATAAATAAAGTGACATTGGTCTCAGGGCATAGTGTTTCCACGATCCCTTCTGCAGCCGGAGGTAGATGCGTTAAACAGTCTGATGGCCACAGGAAGAAAATACTTCCTCTGGCGTTCTGTGTTACACCGGGGGAGGATGAGTCTGTTGCTGAAGGTGCTTCTGCTCGAGGTCAGCACCTGGTGGAGAGGGTGAGCATTGTTGAGCAGGATACTGTGCAGTATACACAGCATCCTCCTCTCAGACACCACCACCAAAGAGTCCAGCTGGACCCCCAGGATGGAGCCAGCCTTCCTGATGATCCTACTGATCTTCCACACGTCCTTCAGGTTGTTCTGCTGGAGTTTGTGCTCCAGCTTCCTCCTGTAGCTGTCCTTACCCTGTTGGATCCTCTCCTTAAGCTTCCTCTGTACCCGCCTCATCTGCTCCCTGTCCCTATCTCTGAAGGCCCTCTTCTTCTCATTCAGCAGGACCTTGACGTCTCTGGTGACCCACGGCTCGTCATCAAGGTCCTCTCCATGCGAATCACAGAGCAACTCCCAGTCTGTTAGTTCAAAGCAGCCCTGCAAAGCTTCATCGGTCTCCTGTGACCATCTCCTCACAGTCCTGGTGGTCACAGGTAGCCGCTGGACTTGGGGCTTATACAGGGGCTGCAGGTGGATGAGGTTGTGGTCTGATTTTCCAAGAGGAGGAAGGGCAGTGGAGCTGTAAGCATCCTTAACATTTGCATACAGCAGGTCCAGTGTCTTGTTTTCCCGGGTAGGACAGTCCACAAACCGCTTGAAAGTGGGCAGTGTTGCAGCCAGAGTAATGTGATTGAAGTCCCCAGATATCGCGATGAATGCGTCAGGGTGCCGTGTCTGGAATCCCGCGACGACGATGTGGATGACGTCACTCGCGTGCACCGCGTTTACAGTCGGAGGAATGTAAACAACCAGGAATATCACATGTGAGAACTCCCTCGGCAGATAATATGGCCGCAGACTCACGGCAAGCAGTTCAATGTCCGGGCTGCACAACCGCTCCTTCACCGTGACGTGACCAGGATGACACCACTTGTTGTTAATAAGAATAGCAAGTCCGCCACCTTTCCTCTTGCCACTCTCTCGGTGATTCCTGTCCGCCCGAGCAGTCTGAAAGCCGTCCACACCACAGTAACATTAGCGTCCGGAATGTCCTCATGGAGCCACGTCTCCGTGAAACACAGCACACTGCTCTCACGATACACCCGCTGAGTCCTCACCAAGCCTGCCAGCTCGTCCGTCTTATTAGCCAGCGACCTCACATTCCCCATGGTGATGGAAGGGAGAGATGGTTTATATCTCCGCTTCTTTTCTCTGTGTTTACGTCCAGCCTTACATCCCCTGTACTTCCTCCTCAGTTCAGGATTTCAGGTCTCTCCCGCATCAGCGCCGATGGTTGTAGCGACAATTGCATGGTTGCGCCCAGACGGAGACGCGGTGGGGAAAAACTGTCCCCAGAATGAGACACACTGACAAAAAACACGAAAAAAAGCTCCCAAACATAGTTGGCTAAGGTTAGTACAACAACTTACTGAAGAGAAAAACGGTAATAGAAAACAATAAATAAGAAACAAATAGCTAAAAGTGAAGAAAAGAGAGAGAGCAACTGTTGCTGGCTGCCGCTCGACACAGCGCTATGCATTTCATTATTAATTAAGACTACCTCATAAATCTGCTGTGATAATAGAATAAATCAATTGTTGTTTTATTGTTACTATTAATGGCCACTAGATGGCAGCTGTGTGTTAGCTTTCTATCTCTTCTCTGCAAGTAGATGGTGGTGCGAATGCTGCTGACGGAGGTAGCCAATAGAGTGCAACAGTGAGGTTCCGGAAGTAAAAGTCCCATTAATTTTCACCATCGAGATTCCGATTAAAAGCCTTAATGTCCTAACCATCAAAATTATACGTACCACGCGCCATTATATCATTATGTGAATCGATGGTATTTCACGCAGCGTGAAATACCAATCACGCAGCGTGATTGGGGGGGGGGGGGGGGGGGGGGAGTAGTTGATTATTGGAAGTTATATCAGTAAGATAATAGACTTGATTTAGTAATGATGGTGGGGGTCCCGGCTGGAGAACGAACCATGAAAGAACGAGACAGATTGACGAGACATTCACATATTTGATTAATCTGGCATGACACAGAAAATACAAAGTCAGTGACTAGTGGTTCTGGGAGGAGTCGACTCAGAACCAACGAGACGAACGAGAGAGAATCCGTTTGGTTCGTTCTTGTTAAAGATCCGTTATTCAAACTGATTCAGTCGCGAACGACCAATCCCTATACCAGGGGCCGTCTACGCTGACAGAAGTCAGAGTTGTGGTTAGAGCTGTAGCCTAGAGGAAATGAGCTGTAACGGTTGAAAAATATTTTGATATAGAATATATGATAAAAAATAAAAGCAGACATATATGATATGGCACTAGCAGTGCTTTAAAGTAATTTGGGTAGTATAAAAGCAAAGGAATACATAATGTCGAATGAATACGTAACTGGAATCCAAGAGTGAATTCACATGTAATAAAAACTAGTAACGTTATTATGTGGTGACCGCAGACAGCAAAGGGACGTACCATGTCGATGACAACGCTATACACGATATGAAACACTCACATACATGCACACATACACAAACACACACATATATAATATATGACACAACTTATATTAACAATATGAACAATACAATCATGACAAAGGTTATAAGATAAACTATTGGGTTGTAACCACTGCAAAAAGGTCTGCAATGGTTCATGGGATGAGGAGTTCCTCACTCGTTCACAAAAACAATGTACACAGTCTTGTACCTTTGCCTTTTCTTCCGTTTTCCAAACTATTTTTTTTTTTTCAAACATTTGCTTGTCATTACTACCTTGATGAACGATTGGCTTGGTTCCAGGCTTAAAACTCATTATATTAGGATTTTAAGGAAAGTGGACGGTATATATGCATTGGAAATTTACTTCCGGATGGAGGGATTTGATAGAGGATGGAGGGATGGAATTGATAGAGAATGGAGGGATGTGATAAAGAATGGATGTGATAGAGGATATATTCAGTGATAGAGAATGGAGGGATGTGTTAGAGAATGGATGTTATAGAGAATGGAGGGATGTGATAGTGGATGGAGGGATGTGATAAAAGATGGAGGGTTGTGATAGATGAAGGAGGGGTGTGATAGAGGATGGAGGGGTGTGATAGAGGATGGAGAGATGGAATTGATAGAGAATGGAAGGATGTGATAGAGAATGGATGTGATATAGGATGGGTGTGATAGAGAATACATGGAGGTGATAGGATGGATATGATAGAGGATGGATTCAGTGCTAGAGAATGGAGGGATGTGTTAGAGAATATATGTGATAGAAGATGGATGTGATGGAGAGTGGAGGGATGTGATAGAGCATGGATGTGATAGAGGGTGGAGGGATGTGATAGAGGATGGATGTGATAGAGGATGGATTGGTTATAATGTAGAGGGATGGATGTGATAGATAATGGAGGGATGTGATAGAGAATGGATGTGATAGAGAATGGAGGGATGTGATAGAGAATGGAGGGATGTGATAGTAGTTGGATGTGATAGAGGATGGAAGTGATAGAATAAAGATGGATAGATATGAATGAGTAGCCTACCTGTCCGGCTTCTTTATGGGGGCCCTTGACTCATGTCCTGAAGGAGTTGAACCATGGCAGGTTCCAAGTAAAAGAACACATAATGAACAACAGTGGAATGTGGATCTTCAGTCCGCCACCATTAAATACCGTCCCGAGAGGAAATTAAGCTTCAAACATTAGGAATGGATTGAGTTTAAGCAGATAATCAACTGCACAATCTTCAACACCATGTTAAGTCTTCTCACTGTGTTTTGGCGGCTCTGAGAAATATGGCTCGAATCAGACCAATCTTGTCAACAGCAGATTTAGAGACGCTAATTCCCACATTGATATAGTCTCAACTCTTAATTCAATGTTCTCTGGGTTATCAAACTCTGACACGAGAAGAAAACGGTCTTGGTTCAAATCTTTGACGGGAATAAGTTATTCTTATTCTTTGTATGTCCTGTAGACAACTTGAATAAATATAAATGGTTGTGTGGTCTAATAAATGATGTAATATATTCACTAGCATCCATTTGTGGAAGAATGTATGTTACGTATGTTCATAACTGATCGTGAATATTCAATAGAAATTTTGCAGAAATGTGTCTGGATTAGTTAATATTGACATTAGTTATGTTATAACAATATAATACAATGTTAAATACAATTAACATAACTCACCTGCTGCAGGCTGTGCTTCACTGGGGAAAGCTGGAGAGCTGGATGTGGTACTGGTTGTTGCTTGACCTGCAGGCTGTATTCAAACATATAGTTCATCGTTGCATGAACTGTATGTTTGAATACAGCCTGCACAAAGGACTTAATGCAGTGGTCTAACGTTATTATTACGTTAGACCACTGCATTAGGTCCTTTGTCCTTCTACTGCATATAAGGTAGCACAGTACAAATCAACTATAAATAATTTCACTGAGACCTACATTTAACATTGCAGTGCATTATAAATTACTCAGAGACCAAAAATAATTGGCTGAACGTACTTGCTCCGGAGAGAGGAGAGGTGTGGATGGGAGATCAGATGTCCCTTCTCCAGCATCTGGGGACATTGGCAGATGATCCAATAATGTTATAGAGTTAGTTAGTTAGTTAAGTTAGTTTTATAAATGTTAAAATATCTGAACATTTCGGCGCTGTACATCTGAACATCCAGGGCAGCAACGCTCATTATCAAAATAATAGAACAATGTTGATTGTTTTTGTTTTCATTTTTACAGTTATAAGTTTAAATATAACTATTGTGCACGCAGACAACAAGCATTGCACAATTAGCACCATCCTAACTGAAGGACCTTAGTATTCCTTATAGTCCTTCTCTGCCCCTCCGGTCATCGGGAGCTGGCCTTCTTTCAATACCAACGGTTCAAGAGAAATCTGGGATACAGAGCGTTCTCTCGAGCCCCCTATCTATGGAATAGTCTGCCACCTGTAATCAGGGAAGCTGATACTGCCGAAATATAGAAAGCAAAGCTAACAACCTACATATTAAGTTGCGTTCGCACCAAAAGCAAAGCAAATTTGTGATGACTTGGCACGAATAGTTACAAAGTCAATGCAAATACAATAGCTCAATGAATGGATGAGTGTCTGTGTCAGTGTCTGACAATGTCAATGTTTTGATTGTGTGGATGCGGATTTCTGTAGTCAATAAATTAGAAGTTGTCTACATGTTCAGTGTGCACCTTGCCCTGCCTAATTCATTATTTTCATTGCGATCTTGACCATCCCCAAAAGGAGAGATGCGTTCCTTCTCAAGATTTCTTCCTTGCTAATTAAGAGATTTCTCGGCCTCTTGGGGGCTAGGGCTAGAGGGTGTCATAAATACATGTCCCGTTACAGATGGTAACGTTGCTTAAGGGCTGTACAAATTTGATCAATGAAAGGTTTTCTTACCAGATTGTGCCATCATGTCTTCCTGATCAAGGCCAAAGACAGAATCGTGTACGGACATCCGTTCAGCGGGCCTGAGAGGGAATTTGAATCATAAATTGATCAGTAGGTCATCAAATACGGCTATCTATGACTATTTAAATCAAGCGCCATATGCGCTTGTTGACGACCTATGGCCGTCATTTCCTTTTCTGTGGAATACAGGCATTTACCCTTATTTAATACATGAGCATGTTTTATTTCCAGAATTTTCTGAAGACCTCCCGAACATATTGATTCTTGGTTCCTGTGATACGGGACGCTATGATGAGGAACATTAATGTAGCCTACACAACGTAAGCAGTTCACGTTGCTTACGAGTTTCAAGTTCTATGTAAAGGTTAATTTACACAAACCTGGATGTGTATATTTATCCCTCAAAACGCCAGAAGAGCATCAAAAGCGCAACGAACAATTCATTCAAACCCAAACGTTGGTATCTTGAAACGTTAATTTTGAAGGGTTTTTGGTTCAGAAACGTTCAGATTCAACGTATCCGTCCCCCCCCCTTGTCTATTCCATTTGGGAATATGTTTAATTTACATGTTTTATTTCGCTTCTTTAATTAAATTGAATTACATTAATTAATTAATGGCGCCACTAGAGGGCGCCCCAAACACATTTGTTTCCCCCTGGGCGATCGCCTAGGTCGCCCAAGCCGATCGCCGGCCTTGGGTTAGTGTGACGTGACGATACTTAATTACAACATACAAAACCACTATCATGTTCAGCCTGTTATCCAGTGGGTGGAGTTTTTCCGCCCACTCATGGAATTTCTTTTAATATTTACTATGCTTAAAGGAAGCAGGATTATTACCTAATTTTTCACTTTATTTAGTTTTTTACATATTTTAAGATTTTTATTTAAAATAGCATGTGTTTCCTGTTGAAGTTGAAAATAAAACCAAAAAAGCAATTGAAAGCTAAGTCACATTTGTCTTGGTATCTGTTTTTGTTTTTGTTGATCCGAAATTGATCAGATCCGTGACTCAAAAACCGTAACACGATCCGAACCTTGATTTCTGTGATCTGTTGCACCCCTACTGCTTTTGCAGTATAATAAAATAAATGCCATAAGCTACTTCAAAAAAACAAAAGATGTCTCTTCTTTTGTTTCTAACATGCGTTACAGTAACCTCAGCCCAAATATGCAAGGCTTTGTTTTAACTTCTACTAGCAGCCACCTAGCTTTTCATGTTAAATATGCTGCTATAAAAAAATATTTAACTATACTTTAAAACAGTGGATCATGACTTAAAATATTGTTATTATTTGCTAAATACTTAAGCTTCTGCGGTCGGTTCAGTGTAGGTAACTTAGCTCAGTTTGATAGCACATTGCTCCATTACTAGCTTCAACATAGCTTTGCCTAGTTAAGTGATACTAATTAAAGACTCACCCAACAAAAGTTAAACAAATGTAGAAACTTCAGCAAATATATATTGGAAGTCAATCGAAAGAGCAGGTTGAATCCAAAGAGCAGGTTAAAAACCGACGTATTTCTGTGTCTCAGAATCAGCGTGTGTAGGCCTGTCCCTTAAGTCTGTCTCTCTATGAGTGTGTGTATTTGTATGGTTGTCCCAAAGAAAATGTAAACCAATCAAATGGACGCACGTACCGAAGCCCCTCCACGATTTGCCGGTTTTGATGTTATCCCTGGCTGTGGTTGGCATCGGATACAGAACGTGAACAACAGGAAGAACCTGTTCATGAACAGAATAACTATAACTCGGATTGATTTGAAATGGACACATTGAATCCCTGAGAGTGCGTGAGTTATAGCGCTCCCTGTCTTCCCTGTCGTAACGCTCTCTAAATTGCTCTCTACACAAGTAACACATCTAGCAAGGAGGATGTAATATGTCTATAGGCTTTATGTATCACTGACCATAAGGTGGGAGTAGAGTCTAATGTATAGAGTAATTAGGAGAGGCAGGAGAGTGACCTTGCATCGCAGCTGTTGGGATAAATCATGTCTGAATGTCTTATAGTTCTAAAAACCTTACACTGAGCAACGCAATATCTCTTCGTAATAAAATGGACAAACTCCAAACATATGCGATTGAGGAATTGTCACGTGTCCGCTCTGAAGGAGTTGAAGTTTCTTTCTTGCGAACTGCATTAACTGCCAGTAGCCTATAAGTCATACAGTTTTGCATATTTATTTGCAGTGAATTGATTGAATTGTAAGATATTATTGTCCCTTTCGGACAATAATGTCAAACTTATCCTGGGGCCCTCCTGTTAAAGATGGACAAAGCTAGGGGCCCTCCTGTTAAAGATGGACTGTAGCTAGGGACCTCCTGTTAAAGATGGACTGTAGCTAGGGGCCTCCTGTTAAAGACGGACATAGCTAGGGGCCCTCCTGTTAAAGATGGACTGTAGCTAGGGGCCTTCATGGTTAAAGATGGACAGGCAGCGATCTTCAGACGGGAGGGTGCTCCAGTGAATTACCATACAGTACGTTACCATCTCACTTTATTCTTCTCAACTATGTGTGTCGGTATGTGTGTGTGTGTGTGTGTGTGTGCGTGCGTGCGTGTGCTCCACATGCGATGCCACAGGTCGCTCGGTGGAAATATTTATGCCGAGTTCTCACTCGAGCCTGCAGTACAAACATTCCTTCTCTGCAGACCTTCAGAGAACCCCCCCCTCACAGTGCAGCCCGGACCCCCCCCCCCCCCCCCCCCTGACCGGGGCCATCACCCTAGCCTCTCACGGGGTCCGCGGCGTTGCGCTGGACAGAGCGTAGCTACGGCCGTCCGGGCCAAGGCGACCTCATGTGTAAACAGCCGTGGGCCCGGCCCCCCCATTAGAGGGGCTGATGTTTATAGTAGAGGAGGTGGGGGGAACAGACGGGGGGGGGGGGGGGGCATGTGTTTCCACAGAGCGCCAGAGGACCCTCGGCCCGGGAACAATGTGACGCATTGTGTGTGAGCACGCGGCGTCTCCCCCCCCCCCCCCGGGATGATTGGAGGACTTATCTGTGATTGGCCGGGGGCAGCGCAACTCGTCGGGTCGGAGGTTTGGTTTCATGACATCAGTGGGAGGCGAGGCCACACGCAAAGGTGCCCCCCCCCCCCCCCCCCCCCCCCACTCCCCCACTCTACCCCCTCTTACCCCTTCCTCGGCTCTTGGGCATGCATGTACAACGAGTGCACGTTTCAATGCTCCCCTGTTTTTAAGGTGAGGAACCAACCACCTCATGTGTTGGCGAGGGCGGCCCGGGGATGAGTGCTCTGGTCCGGGTGCCGTCGAAAAGCTTTGGAGATTTGCTGAAGCCCTTTTTCATTTGCAACGCCCGACTGCGGTTGTATCCAAGAGCTGCTCGTTGAGCGGCGAGATGTGCCGGTGGAGCACAGACTGACCGGTTTAATGGCTCCTTTGCACCATGTTTGCAAAGAGTCTCGTACGTCTTGTGTACGTTTTCTCTGTATCTGAGTTGTTTTGGGATGAGAGTGAGGCTGTGGTGAGCGCTGAGCGCCGCTGGGGGGGGGGGGGGGGGGGGGAGCAGAACAAAACAGGGGAGGGAGGCGCTGGCAGCAGCTCCTTCTGAAATAAATCTGGAACCCATAAACTCTGGAAACTTCTGAGAGAAAGAGGGAAAGAGAGAAAAAAAAAAGTCCACAGAACGCCGTCACAACACCCCCATTCTGGTTGGTCGATCCACACACCTTTGTCTCCGCCTCGTCCCTTTGATGCAGCCAATCGTCAAACACATGTGGCGTCCTCACGTCTTTGGCTTGGCTTGAAACGCTGCACGTCCTCTGAGCCAATCGGTGGACTGGCTGGGTGGGAAGCTAAAGTCGATTCCCTTTTTTCCCCCACTTTAAAGAAGTGAGTTGGACGGGCCGCTGCCTCACATGAAGCTGCAGTGAGGGACGGGCTGGAGAACAAACCTTCTCGGAGACTGGGAACTACACACTGCTGGCCAACCACGCAGAAGCCTTGAAGAGCTTACCCTGATCTGTGAGGACGCCCGCCATTTTGGATGTTTTTGGCTCGACAGAGTCCGGCGGGGAAGAAGGAGGCAAAGGGAGGCATAATCCCAGACTATACCTGGGGCGCGCGAGACCACCAGGCCGCAGAACAACCAGGCTGCAGAACAGCGTGCGGGGGAGGGATCGCACTAGGCCACTAGGATGTGTTCCTTGTGATACTTGTGGTTGTTTCCTTGAGAACCAGAGGGGACAGCACTCGGTGGACACAGAGAGGAGCTGCAGAGGAGGAGGAGGTGGAGGAGGAGGAGGTGGAGGAGGAGGACCTGGGTTCAGGGGGACTGGAGGTGCCGGACCACCCAGCCATGAGGGAGGACGAGCGGCCCGACATCCATAACCGCTCTGAGGTGGGGGCCGCCGCCTCGCCCCGGGGAGCAGAGGAGACCGGGAGGCCGCCCTCTAACACCTGCCCTGTCGTCATGGTGACGCCCGGGGTCACGCGCAGGAGACCTCCGGCCGAACAGGCGGCGGCGGCCGGCGAGGCCGCCCTGACCGCGGAAGAAGAGGAAGGCGACGAAGACGAAGACGGAAAGATGGACCAGACCCCTGGGGCCGACCTCCAGGGCCAGGGGCCTCGGCGCCCCAAGAGACCCAAGAGGAGCCCCCTACAGCGGTCCCCTTCCTCGGGATCCTCCCTCTCGCCGGGGCCCGGCGGCGGAGAGGAGCCCTTCGCCCAGCGGGAGATCGCAAACGTGCGGGAGCGGCAGCGCACCCAGTCGCTGAACGACGCCTTCGCCTCGCTGCGGCAGATCATCCCCACGCTGCCCTCGGACAAGCTGAGCAAGATCCAGATCCTGAAGCTGGCGTCGCGCTACATCGACTTCCTGTACCAGGTGCTGCAGAACGACGACGCCGACGGCAAGCCGGCCGGCTGCAACTACCTGGCGCACGAGAGGCTGAGCTACGCCTTCTCCATCTGGAGGATGGAGGGCGCCTGGTCCAGCATGTCTGCCAGTCACTAGCCACGCCGTGCTAGTCACTAGCCATGTAATCCTAGTCACTAGCCACAACGTGTTAGTCACTAGCCATGTCGTGCTAGTCACTAGCTATGTTGTGCTAGTCATTAGCCATGTCATGCTAGTCACCAGCCGTGCGATGCTAGTCACTAGCAATGCTGTGCTGGTCACTAGCCATGCTATGCTGGTCACTAGCCATGCTATGCTAGTCACTAGCCATGCTGTGCTAGTCTCTAGCCATCATGCTAGTCACTAGCCATCATGCTAGTCACTAACCATGTCATGCTAGTCTCTAGCCATGCTATGCTAGAAACTGGCCATACCATGCTAGTCACTAGCCATGTCATGCTAGTCATTAGCCATGTCATGCTAGTCACTAGCCATGCTATACTAGTCACTAGCTATGCTATGCTAGTCACTAGCAATGTCATGCTAGTCACTAGCTATGTTATGCTAGTCTCTAACAATGTCATGCTAGTCTCTAGCCATGTCATGCTAGTAGCTAGCCATTCCGTGCTAGTAGCTAGCAATGTCATGTTAGTCACTAGCCATACTATGCTATTCTCTAGCCATGTGATGCTAGTCACTAGCCATGTGATGCTAGTCACTAGCCATGTGATGCTAGTCACTAGCCATGCCATGCTAGTCACTAGCCATGCCATGCTAGTTACTAACCATGCTATGCTAGTCACGAGCCATGTCATGCTAGTCACTAGCCATGCTATGCTAGTCATTAGCCATGCTATGCTAGTCACTGGCCACACACCACTATGGAAACTGGAGGACAACAAGCAAACTTGAAGCTGGACGTTGGATTGTGAACAGGCCACTATCGCTGCACCCTTCCTACATGAACCCTTGTCACTGATCAGACTATCTTTGTGCAGCATTTGGGGAAAAGAATGTCCGGCAAGAGACTTAAAACAGGTTTAAGTCCGGACGAAGGATTGACTTCCAGGACACAGCACAAAGAGCAGAGGGACCTTTTAAATGGACCGATACACTGAAGGATATACCCAGCGTCGTGTTGTTCCTGCTAAATGTTGGACTGTAACAAACGGAATACGTTTATATGGGACTCAATAGTTACTTGACCCCTGACTTCCTTTGGTCCTGACCTCTGACCCTATGATCACTAGCCCTCGCCGTCCTCATCTCAATGTATTTAAATGTGTTTGTGTATATATACGTTATTCTCTGTGGATGTATTGTCAGCCCGCCGCTGTTAACGGGTGTTCCCGTCAGGCCGAGTGGAAACATTGAAAGGAAGAGGAGGGAGGTGAGCCCGGGTTTAATGAGAGGAGAGCCTCTGGATCCACTAGAACCTTCAGCCAACACCTTTCCCCCAGAGACGTGAAACCGATCCTCCAGCGACTCTCAACTCTGAACCCAAAATGGCGGTGGTGAATAATAATAACCACGGGCGGCAGCAGCGGCAGTAGCACTGACTAATGTCCCCGCCTTTCTTTCACTCCTCCTCTTCCCCTCTCCTCCTCCCCTCCACTTCTCCTCCCCTCTCCTCCCTCCTCTCCTCCTCCCTCTCCTCCCCTCCTCTTCTCCTCCTCACTTCTCCTCCTCCTCCTCCCCTCCTCTTCTCCTCTCTTCTCCTCCTCCTCTTCTCCTCCTCCCTCTCCTTCCCTCCTTCCTCCTCCCCTCCTCCCCTCCCCCTCTCCTTCCCTCTCCTCCCTTCCTCACACCTCCCCCCTCCTCCCCTCCTCCCTCCTCTCCTCCTCCCCTGTCCTCGCCTCCTCCTCTCCTCTCCCCTCCTCTTCTCCTCCTCCTCCTCCCCTCCTCTTCTCCTCTCCTCCTCCTCCTCTCTTCTCCTCCTCCCTCTCCTTCCCTCCTTCCTCCTCCCCTCCCCCTCTCCTTCCCTCTCCTCCCTTCCTCACACCTCCCCCCTCCTCCCCTGTCCTCGCCTCCTCTCCTCCTCCCCTGTCCTCGCCTCCTCCTCTCCTCTCCCCCCTCCTCCTCTCCTCGTCTCCTCCTTAGGAAAACAAAAACCACCTCCCTGACATTCTTTCCGTCGGCCGGGCCAGGGTTTGTTGGCGTGGCGCGGAGATAGCAGGGGCCGGGCGCGCACCGCGCTGACATAATGAGAGCGAGACCTCAGGGCCCGCGGATCACCGTGACGACCATCAAAAGAGGAAGCGGTCGGACGGCACACCGCGGGAGTTCCCATAAACCACTGGGGCCGATGGTGGAGGGGGGAGGGGGGGGGGGGGGGGGCTGGTCCTTAGACGGCCCATGTCAGGATGAGGAGGGGTACGCACACACACAGACACACACACACACAGAAAGACACACACACACGCAGACACGCTAAAACACACACAAACAGACACACACAGAGTCACGCACACACACTAAAACACACCCAAACAACGCACTACAAAGACACAGACACGCACAAACACACATCCGCAACACACTACACACACACAACACTGTATACGCACTAGAATCCACACAGACACATGCAAACAACACTACACACACGCAAACACACAAACAACTCACTCCCCAAACACAGGCATGTGAAAGTGTGCACACACATGGACATGAAAACACACAAACGGGCGTGCACATTCTTCAGGAACCAGCACCTCCCCCACGACACATTACACTCCGGCGTTTAAGTAACCACAGCACAGCTCTCTCGCCCTGCATCATGCTGCTCCTTCCCCCAGCTCCACTGTCTCAGCCCAGGGTGGACTATGTCTACCCTAGCCTTGTTCCTCTGTTCATCTGTGTACTTCATCAGTAAGGCTGCTTACTTTTGTTTCTCTCTTTTTTTTTTTTACTGAATTGTTGAAATAAATGTTTGGCCCTTTTAATGTCAATGCATCCAATCTTATTTCAAATCATAGTTATGGTTGCCTGGAATGTGACTTTAAGTCAAATGATTCTTGTCCATACTATCCACGTTTCTGACAGTACTGCACTGGGAATTGTATCTCAGCATTGGCCCAGTCCTTTACACTGGGAACTGTATCTCAGCATTGGCCCAGTCCTTTACACTGGGAACTGTATCTCATAATGGCCCAGCCCTTTAAACGGGAACTGCAGTTACAACTTTGAAGCGGAAGACACTGGACCCTCAAAGCGGCCAATTCTGTTAGTATTTCACTCTGACGTGGATTGTGTGACGCACCCAAATGCTGCAATGATTCACCCACAAGAATCTGGATGTTGAGCAGTGGCTTGTGATGTGAAAAACACGTCCGTCAAGCGTGTTTTTTAACGGGGATGAATAATGTGTTGTGACAAATGGCAAAACCCGAACCAAATAGCTGTGCTTCTACAGCTATCAGATGTGTCTGTCGCTCTGCAGAGATGGAAGTTTACAAGAGGAAAGTCTGCAATGCTACTTTGAACGCTGTGATTGGCTAAAGGGAAAGGCATGGCCAATCAAAGTGGGTCCAGCTGGTTCACTGCATGGCCGGAAGGAAAACACGGCTTGACTCTTTCTTTGTGGACCTGGACTTTCTACCCCCACTGCCTTTCTGGGATCATTATATCTAGAACCCTCCCTACCCCTCCCTCCCCCTCGTCTCTACTTTCTCTCACTTGGCACTCTTTCTCGACCCCCCCCTCGCTCGCTTTCCTCCCAGGATCGTTCCTTCAGCGATTCATCCTCCCTTTAGGTGAACGTGAGGACCCTGCTCCTCCTCTGATATAGGGCCCCTGAATCCGGACCAAGACGAGTTCCCCTGTGGACATGAGGGATGTTTTGAATTCTGTGAAAGACGTAAAAAAAAGAAAAGAAACGGTGAATCATTCGGAGAGCAGAGAGTTGCTGTCTCTCAGTCAGCTGTGGAGTGTGTACTTCTCTGAGGGTCGCTGCCTGTCTGCCTGTCTTGCCTTTTCCTTTATTTAACAGAGGTTTGGTGTGGATCCATCTCAGCAGTATAGTTGCTTCTGCATGTCTGCAAGGAAACCCAAGTGAGGTCTGCTGATTGGCTGTAATGTTCTGGGCGGGTAGTGATTGACATGTCTTCAGCCGAATGGCAGACTAGCGTGAATGAAGTCCGCTCTGAAGGGAAAGAGGATAGCGGTTGTCTCGATCCGCCAACACACACATTATTTACTCCGCTGAAAGAAACATTGGTTTTTAGGTTTTGGGTTTCAGCTTGTGTTATTAAATCCTATGAGGAACAAACGATTCTCAAACCATCCCCAAAAGCTTTGATCGTCCTATATTCACAATATCGGGGCGAACCACATCCTGTACAATTTGAGACATTCTTTTTTTTTTCTGAGTTTCAGAATACAAACGCACACAAGGCTCCCACTGGAACAAACATGTCCATTTTAATTCAGACGAGAGGAAATATCAGTAAAAAATAGAAAATCTCTCTATACATAGAACGGTTGAAACATTGAAAGAGGTCAAAAATAACAATTCAGAATGAAAAGGAATGAAATAAAGAATAGAGCGTCACGCTTTCTCCTCACAAGTCCAGTTAGTGGAGCACAACCCAATACACAAACTGCGTGTTGGTGTGTGTGTGTGTGTTTGTGTAAATGTGTGCGCACACACAGACACACACTCACACCCACACACATACATGCGTGACATCGAGTGTATTTCTGGGGGGGGGGGGGGGGGGGGGTTCTATGTACAGTGTTCTGTGTTCAGAGGACACTGAAGGGCGTCAGGAACACAAGAACTCCACCAGGATGGATCACTGGCGTCTGGGAGAAGAACCACACGAATAATACAGAGAAGGTTGTGTTCATTTACAGGGCTGAACACACACACACACACACACACACACACGCACGCACGCACGCACACAGGCACACACACAGGCACACACACACACACAGGCACACACACACACACACGCACACTGACGAACACACACTCACTCACTCACTCACAGGCACACATGGACACACAGGTATAACAACAAACATGCTCACACACACACATCCAGAGATGGATACACTCACATCAACACACATCAACACATGCACTCACATACACTCACACTCACATACAAATCAACACACAGCATTCAATGTTACTTCAGTCATTGCATTTACACCCACACGGCGCATTAAAAGCGCGACACGCGTCGCTATGTGTTTTTCTGTCGCTTCTAAGGCAATACTAAGGATGAAAGAGTAAGGGGTTAGCTACTGCTGCTCACCCAGCCCAAACAGTTCCTATGAGGTCTGGCTACGTCTCAGCTGCTAACGCCTAAGTCTTAGCGGTAACGGCTATGTCTTAGCTGCTAAAGGCTACGTCTTAGCGGCTAATGGCTATGTCTTAGCTTCTAACAGCTAATCTTTAGCTGGTAACAGCTACGTCTTAGCTGCTAAAAGCTACGTCTTCGCTGCTAATGGCTATGTCTTAGCTTCTAACAGCTAATCTTTAGCTGGTAACGGCTAAATCTAAGCTTCTAAAAGCTACGTCTTCGCTGCTAACAGCTAATCTACATCTTTGCTGCTAATGGCTATGCCATAGCCTCTCTACAGGTCACAGGATCTTAGCTGCTAGCCTTTCCGCTAACCCTCAACAGGTTCCTAACGGCTTGTTGTCTGAGGCCTTCTGCAGCACACTAAAAACACAAACACTAAGAACCACTTGGTTAGTGCCTGAACGCTCCACAATAAGATAACAGGCTTCAATTCAAAGGACTCAGACTGTTGGGTCTGATTTTTGATCTTCAGCTTTTGGCAAAGGGGGAACAACATCCTTTGTCTGACTAGAGAAGATCATGCTCAGAGTTTCAAAGTATCGACTGTATCGGTGTAACCTCATTCTTGGGTTTGCGAATACGATGCAAAACTAGATGACTAGATTGCAATGGAGTTGTACAGGTACATTTGTTCAGAAGCACAGTTAACTACTCTCTCTCGCTGGTAACACTGTGAAGGATGCAGAAGACCTGGATAAAACCAGACCCTCCAGCCATCGGAACCATCGGATGACCGCAGCAGGGTTCTCGGTTCTTCAACGCCCAGAATGTTATTAAGACACAGACCTCAACCATTATAGGACCCATTTTCTTTCAATATGTTTGTAAAACAAAATGCAATCAGTTTCTTATTTTACATCAAAGTCCACATACAAAAAGATCCACAGGTTTAAAAGGGGTTGGTCTTTGGAACAGTCCCTGTCAGAGCGGCGGCCATGTTGGCCCCTGTCAGAGCGGCGGCCATGTTGGCCCCTGTTGGAGCGGCGGCCATGTTGGGCCCTGTCCAAAGGGCGGCCATGTCAGCCCCAGTCGGAGCGGTGGCCATGTTGGCCCATGGCTGCCCGGCTCTGTGGTGGCGGGTCCTCATATTGAAGGGCTTCTTAAGGCAGTGTGTGTATGAGTGTGGTGTCCATTTAGTGCATTGAGGGTTGTCCTTCGTCAGAGGAAGACGTCGGTCATCGCAGGCTGGTCGACGTGGTCGGAATGGACGCCGATGTCGAACAAACAGTCAAGAATAATCACGCAACATAATCAATATTCAATCAATAATATTCAATACCAGTGGTATGTCATTAGGTCCTCATTAGTCCAGATGTGCAGCCGCTGTGTGTGTGTGTGTGTGTGTACGTGTGTGTGTAAGTGCTCCATGTGTGTCAGTTACAACTTTGTATCAGTGTGTTTGAATAAAAAAAGAACAAGACTGTGTGTAAGTGAGGGCACCTTAATGATTGTGTGTGTGTGTGTGTGTGTGTGTGTGTGGGGGGGGTATCTGTGTTGGTGTGTGTGTGTGTTTGAATGGGTGCACATCTTAGACCAGTCGTTCAACAGTCGTAAAAATCCAAAAATAACATTGTTTAAACAGACAAAGGAAGCCTACACAATAAATTCATAGGAACCACCTCTACACACACACAGGTACACAGTATTTTGGTCAGCACATCCTTATAAGACACCGTAGTACATGAGTGGAATTACTGAGCAGCCAAAGCTATACTAAGAGTTAATTAACTCTTAATAACTCAAAGAGTTATTTAATACCCTACACACTTGTCCTCCTTCTTCTCAGAGCTTTGGAATTGTCTCATGGTTCACATTATGGAATACACAGTGCAATAAAAAAAAAATCTATTTAGTTCAATTAAGTTTTCTCCCCTTCTTCAAAACATTTTTTTTGTCTTCCTTTCGTTCTTCTTTGTGTGTCTGTGTTGTATTAGTGGTTCAACTGTATGTCAGTGTCTCTCTCCCACTCTCTCGCTCTCTCTCTCTCTCTCTCCTTCTCTCTGTGGCTCCGCCTCCCTGCGTTTCTAGGCAACGTGTGACTCACACTCTGCTGTCTTGGTCCTTTCGTGACAGCGGCCATTTTGCAGTCGTTTAGTGCCAGT
>NC_044048.1:20517072-20522072 GCF_902167405.1 Gadus morhua | reverse complement strand
ACACACACACACACGCACAGTCCAATACACAGACACATACACAGAATCACACACACACACACACACACACACACACACACACACAAACACACACACACACACACACACACACTCCAATACACACGCACACACACACACTCACACACACACACACACACACACAGACTCCCATAAACAGAGACACACACACACACACACACACACACACACACACACACACACACACACACACACACACACACACACACACACACACACACACACACACACACACACACACACACACACACACGTACACAAAACACACACATGGCTCCACTAACCAACTAACCAGACCAATAAAACCAGCCACATCCACCCCAACAAAAACGGGGGGGGTTGTTAAAGATCAATGAAGGGCAGAGGAGGAGGAATGGAAACAACGCACGACAACAGGGTCCACAAAACAGCACAAAAGCATGGATCGTTGATAAATGTTTAATTTGATTGTCTTCAAATAAAAAACAACTATTTGTGTGTTTATCTGTGTGTACGTGCGCATGTGTATGCACGTGTGCGTCGGTGTGTATATATGTGTGCGTATGTTTGTGTGTGCGTTTGTGTGTCTGTGTGTGTTTGGCCGTGCGCCTTCGTGTACATACCAGTGTGTCGCTGTGTGCGTGTCTGCGTGTGTTTGTGCGTGCATGTGTGAGTGCATTTGTGTCTGTGTGTGTCTTTGTGTGTCTGTATGTACGTGTCTGTGTGCCTCTCTGTGTGTGTGTGTGTCTGCACGTTTGGGTCTGCGCATGTGCATATGTGTGTGTCTGCACGTTTGCAGTGTGTGTGTGTGTGTGTGTGTGTGTGTGTGTGTGTGTGTGTGTGTGTGTGTGTGTGTGTGTGTGTGTGATCATGTGTCTGAGGCCTGGTGCCACAGCCTCAACAGGATCCCACACAGCTTTTATTCCTGCGGTACTTCTCTTAACAAGCCAGAGGGCCGAGCACTGATCGGGCCCCCCGCTCTCACAGGTACCGCTAGAGCCTCCAGGGGCAGGAAGTGAGGCTGAGCCCTCCCCCCCAAAGCACCTGGAGCCGTTTACTGTACAGCCTGCCAGCCCACTAATGAGGCTCACTGTGCACCCCCCCCCCCCCCCCCCCCCCGGGGAGGGGCCGGGGGCATCTCGCTCAAGGATGCCTCCGGGTAGACTGGGGACGTTAGGGTGGGATTGTGTGTGTCTTCGTGTGTGCGCGTGTGTGTGTTTGAGTGTGTGTAGACTTGTGTGTGTGTGTGTGTGTGTGTGTGTGTGTGCATACACGTGTACTGTATGTGTTTGTGTGTGTGCATGTGTTTATATGTGTGTGTTTACGTGTGCATGTGTGTGTGTGTGTGCGTGTGTGTGTCCATGTGCATGTGCGTGTGTGTGCTTGTGTGTGTGTGTGTGTGTGTTTACGTGTCCATGTGTGTGTGTGTGTGTGTGTTTCCATGTGCATGTGCGTGTGTGTGCTTGTGTGTGTGTGTGTGTGTTTGTGTGTTTATGCGTGTGTCTGTGTCAGTGTGTGTGTGTGTGTGTGTTTCCATGTGCGTGTGTGTGCTTGTGTGTGTGTGTGTGTTTATGCGTGCGAGTGTGTCAGTGTGTGTGTGTGTGTGTGTGTGTGTTGGGGTCTCTCAGTACCTGAAGGCAGCCAGGTACTCTGCGTCCCCCATGGGGGGCTCCAGCCCTCCGGTCCAGGCTACGTTGACGTTGAAGCCCTCCCCCGCCCCCGAGCCCACCTGGAAACAAACACAGCGTCAACCCCCGCCGCCGCCGCGCCGCCCGCGACCACGCTAGCCTACTAGCACGCGTGCTATACGGCACACACAGCTATGCTCACGTTTAACATGCCTGCTAGCATTTAATAAGGCTGTAGCTACTGGCAGATCCAGGTCAGATCTCAGACTAGTGTGGACCCCCATAGAACACACACACACACACACACTCACTCACTCACTCACTCACTCACTCACTCACTCACTCACTCACTCACTCACTCACTCACTCACTCACACACACACACGCAGACACACACACACCTCGGCCGCGGACCCACTGCCGGGGAAGAAGTTGCCGTCGTCGTAGCGATGGAGAGAGATGTAGAGGACGCTGGGGTCGTTGTAGAACACTTCCTGGGTCCCGTTGCCATGGTGAACATCCTGATGGGAGGACAGACATACAGACAGACAGAATTTGGTATTGATTAAAGTCTCTTCTAAAACGGACTAAGTGTTGTAGAGAGGAGAAGGACGAGGAAGAGGAGGAGGAAGGGCTTACCCAATCAACAATCAGGACCTTACTGGCACTCATCTTCTGCTGGAGCTGTTTGGCTGCTATGGCAACCGAGTTAAAATAACAGAAGCCCCTAAACATGGGAGAGGGAGAGAGAGAGGGAGAGGGCGAGAGAGAGAGGGTGAGAGAGTGAGATTGACATTTAATGATAATTCAATGAACATGTTCATTAAGTTCCTGAAAGAAAAAAAACAGAATAGAGCAAAATGTCAACACATTTTTGGGGGTTTTCCTTAATACTTAAGGATCCATAAATTATTTAATTCACCAGCAGACTGCTGCACATGGCCAGCTTGTCTTTCTAAAATAAGACAGAATGACATGAACTTTGTGAAGTTAATTGAATGTCTTGTCTGTGCCTATTTCCGTTCTTGGCATCAGAAAATACAAATGAGAAATGACCCCAAATGACTCACACAACCGTTGACGTTGTACGCTACCATTTCCCTTCATTGCGCGCACTAAATCTCAGTGTACGTCGTGCGCTAAACGTCCCGTTGTTTCTCTGGCAGTGGGGAGGGAAGGGCGGCTGAGTCACGTAAGGTGGACCAGACTGCGGTCGAGACAGAGGCGCGGAGGAGGGCCGGTAGGCTAGCTTACGTGCGTCAGAGAGCTAGCGTTAGCTCTCCGGCACCTCCCCCCCCCCCCACTGAGTGTCCCCTCTCCTTCCCCCACAGGTCATAAACACATCACACACACACAGCCATGGACTCAACACACACACACACACATGTACAAACGCAGAAACACAGACATGCAGACACACACGCACACATGCAGAGAGACACAGACGCACAAACCCACACACATACACATTCACATACACACACACATACACACACACACACACACACGCACACACACACACACATATAAACACACAAACACACACACACATACACATTCACATACACACACACGTACACACACACCCACACACACACACGCACGCACACATATAAACACACAAACACACACATTCACATACGCATACACACACACAAAAAACAAACCCAAACACAAGCACAGACACACAAACTTACATGGGGTTGGACGGGTCTGCGTGGTGCCCAGGTGGTCTGACCACTGCAAATCCGTTCTGAGGGGGAGGGGGAGGGAAGAGGTCCCCAGATGTTACTCATTCCATCGGCTCGTTGTTAAGAAGACACAACAGAGCGCTTTAACCCCCCTCAACTCATCACAAAGCAACCGTGGCTCAGGCCTCTTTCATGTCGTGATGTTTGTATTTCCAACACTAGTTCTGAGTCAATAGTGATTTCTAAACGGAACTGATCCGGATTGTGCTGTGACCGAGTCCTGGTGGGTTGGACCAGGACGCACGCTATATTACAATCACAAAACGATCAAAGAGGATCACAGAAGATGCCTCAACGCTACTCTGCTCTGAACTGAAAGAACTGGTGGAACTATTTAGTCAAGCATCACTGTTAAGGTTTTTTTAAGTCTACTGAACTTTATAACCTACGGTGGAGTGGGGTCTTACAGATTCAGCACAAGGGGTGGATAGTGTACATACTTGTCGGATCCATAAAGCAACTTAGACACATTTCCGTATTTTAGCTACTAGGATGTTACTTAGCATGTTATAGTAAACAACACAAACAAATTACAAAATACATTTTTCTAACAAAGTGGGGCCTCTAGTATTTGTGGGGTCCTTCTAACAAGTGGGTTAACGTTATTGTGTGTTACATAGTGAGGACTTTAGCGTGTGTTACATAGTGAGGACTTTAGGGAGAGTTGGAATGTGGGGACCTACTCTTAATTACACAGTGAAAACCAAAGTGGGGACTTTAGGGTATGTATAATATGGGGACTTTAGTGTGTGTTACATAGTGAGGACTTTAGTGTGTGTTACATAGTGAGGACTTTAGTGTGTGTTACATAGTGAGGACTTTAGTGTGCGTTACATAGTGAGGACTTCAGCGTGTGTTACATAGTGAGGACAATAGTGTGTGTTACATAGTGAGAACTTCAGCGTTTGTTACATAGTGAGGACTTTAGTGTGTGTTACATAGTGAGGACTTCAGCGCGTGTTACATAGTGAGGACGTTAGTGTGTGTTACATAGTGAGGACTTTAGGTTGAGTTTGAATGTTGGGACTACCCTGGCTGCTACACAATAAAGACCAAAGTGGGGACTCTGATTGGTGCATCGTGGGGCCCAGAGTGTCGAGGTACCTTCAGCTCTCCCTTGGCCACCCGGAAGGCCAGCTCGGTGATGCTGCCCGCCGCCATGCGCGAGGCCGTCGAAGTGTGCGACTCGTTCCAAATGGTGTCGTTGTCCACCTGTCGGGAACAGGTACACAATCTGTCATTAGAGAGAGAAGAGAGGAGAAGCGAAGAGCAGAGAGAGAGAGAGAGAGAGAGAGAGAGAGAGAGAGAGAGAGAGAGAGAGAGAGAGAGAGAGAGAGAGAGAGAGAGAGAGAGAGAAGAGAAGAGCAGAGAGAGAAAGATAGAGAGAGAGAGAGAGAGAGAGAGAGAGAGAGAGAGAGAGAGAGAGAGAGAGAGAGAGAGAGAGAGAGAGAGAGAGAGAGAGAGAGAGAGAGAGAGAGAAGAGAGAGAGAGCGAGCGAGAGAGAGAGAGAGACAAAGACAGAGACAGCGAGAGAGACAGTGAGAAAGAGAGAGGGGGAGGGACAGAGAGAGACAAAAACAGAGACAGAGACAGAGAGATCCTC
>NC_044048.1:20504572-20507072 GCF_902167405.1 Gadus morhua | reverse complement strand
AGGAGGAGACAAGGGAGGAGGAGAGGTGAGGAGAGGAGAGGAGGGGAGGAGAGACAAGGGAGGAGGAGAGGTGAGGAGAAGAGGAGGAGAGGAGCAGACAAGGATAGAAGGATAGGAGGCGACAAGGAGACGAGAAGAGGAGAAGAGAAAGAGAGGAGAGGAGAAGATGAGCTGGGCAGCTCGTTTCCTCACAGAGGACCTGACGTCTGAACTGTCTCAGTTTCTAAAGGTCTGTGTGAACAAGAAGTGAGAACATAGAAGCTGAATGCCGGACTAAACACGAGCTGCACCTTAAAATAGAATCTCACTTCCTCTTGCAGAGACCGTTTGTGTTATTGCATCGACAGGGTGGGGAGGGGGGGGGGGGGGGGGGGGCGTGGCTGAACACAACTGGCTGCTTCTGGATCTGTAGATGGCAACACCACCTCCACCACCTCTAACTCCTCCCCTTAAACCACCTCCACCACCTTCATCTGCTCCCCCTCAACCACCTCAATCTCTGCAAAACATCTACCCTCACCTCCTCCACCCCCTCCACCCCCTCCACCTCCTCCACCCCCTCCACCTCCTCCTCCCCCTCCTCCACCTCCTCCACCTCCTCCACCTCCTCCACCTCCTCCACCTCCTCCTCCCCTTCCTCCTCCACCAAGTCCTCCACCATCACCTCCAGAACAAATACCTACACCCGATCCACTATCCTCCTACAATGTGTGTGTGTGTGTGTGTGTGTATGTGTGTGTGTGTGTGTACATGTGTGTGTGTTTCACCTGCTCTGCGTAGGGTGGGCTCCTCGTCAGTGGGGGTCTGCAGGGGGGGGGAGACCAGGAGCTGGGAGGGTCCGCTGGGGTCTGGGGCCAGCTCTCTGGAACACACACACACGCACACGCACACGCACACACACACACACACACACACACACACACACACACACACACACACAAACACACGCACGTTATAACACAGAAACACATGCACATAACAAAATTTGAACGAATATTAGGCAGCCCTTAACCGGTTATGGGCTGGCCAAGCGGGAGGGACGTCGGAGAACCCTACACAGTCTATTCATAATATTGTAATGACCACGGAAGAGGCAGTGAATGAAGTATTGATTAGACAGCGATTTATTAGAAACCTAATAAACCGTTGGAACAAGCAAGACCGGTAACCATAGCAACGCCGGTAAACAAACCCTGCAAAGCCCAATCCAGATCTTACTGAAGGCATTTAATGGACAAAATATTATCAATAAATATTCGAATATATTCGAATATTAATATTAATAAACAAACAAACTTCGAATATGATTTTTGGGCAAAAGTCAAAGCCCTAGTGGGCGTGCGTGCGTCTCTGTGTGCGTGTGTGTGTGTGTGTTTGTGTGTGTGTTAGGGCTTTGACTTCGAACTTCGTGATTCGAATATAATTCGAATATCAAAAAAAATAAAAATAATTCGAACGAATATTAGGCAGCCCTTAATATTCGAACCTGTTATGGGCAGGCCAAGAGGGAGAGACGCCGGAGAACCCATGCAGTCTATTCATAATATTGTAATGACCACGGAAGAGGTAGTGAATTAAGTATTGATTAGACAGCGATTTATTAGAAACATAATAAACAGTTGGAACACGCAAGACCGGTAACCATAGCAACGCCGGTAAACAAACCTCGCAAAGCCCAATCAAGGGCCGAATCCGAATACTCATACTTATAGTATGCATTTTGTAGTACGCCACAAATATAGCGCGTCCGAATGCTCAGTGTGCATTGTGTAGCACGGAAAACGTTTCCGAATGCGTACTACCGCCACAGTATACAACGGTAGGTCACTACGTTACCAGACTACGGGTGTGGTAACGAACGAAGAAGAGATGGCTGACCCGACACTACCAACAGCGGCTTAGAAAGACGTCATAGAAAGCGGCGAAAAAAAGAGACATTAAAAAGAGTAAAAAAGTAAAGTAAGTAATTAAGTAAAAATACATTTTTAATTTAATAGCAACGATGACAAGATGGAAAACAGGTAACTTATCAAGGTAATTTTGCCGGCATCTGAGGGGAGACACGTCATCTCCAAACATCCGGTGGAGTTACGGCGGTGTTCGGAAGAGTTCAGAGGCGTTCTACGCATAGCTGTAGACCGTTCTAGGCGTTCTACGCATAGCTGTAGACCGTACTACAAGTGTAGTACGGTCAAGTAGTAGACACTGAACATAAATAGTATGTACTAAGTACTCGGATTCAGCCCAGGTATTACTGAAGGCATTTAATGGTCAAAATATTATTAATAAATATTCGAATATATTCGAATACTAATATTAATAAACAAACGAACTTCGAATATGATTTTTGGCCAAAAGTCAAAGCCCTAGTGTGTGTGTGTGTGTGTGTGTGTTTGTGTGTGTGTGTGTGTGTGTGTGTGTGTGTGTGTGTGAATTTTTGGTTGTGTATTTGTGTGTGTGTGTGTGTGTGCGCGTGCTTCTCTGTGTGCGTCTGTGTGTG
>NC_044048.1:20487072-20497072 GCF_902167405.1 Gadus morhua | reverse complement strand
ACAGAGACAGGTCATTAAGGAGCAGGTAGGGGTTAGACAGTAAAGAGACAGGTCATTAAGGAGCAGGTAGGGGTTAGACATTACAGAGACGGGTCATTAAGGACCAGGTAGGGGTTAGACAGTACAGAGACGGGTCACTAAGGAGCAGGGAGGGGTTAGACAGTACAGAGACAGGTCATTAAGGAGCAGGTAGGGGTTAGACAGTACAGAGACAGGTCATTAAGGAGCACGTAGGGGGTAGACAGTACAGCGAGTCACCCCTCCCTCCCCCTCCTCACCCTCTCCTCACCCTCCCTTCCTCTCCTCCCCCTCCCTCCCTCTCTTCCCCCTCTCATCCCTCTCCTCCCCTCCCTCCCTTCCTTCCCTCCCTCTCCTCCCTCTCCTCCCTCTCCTCCCCTCCCTCCCTCTCCTCCCTTCCCTCCCCTCCCTCCCTCTCCTCCCTCTCCTCCCTCCCTCCCTCTCCTCCCTCTCCTCCCTCTCCTCCCCTCCCTCCCTCTCCTCCCCCTCTCCTCTCTCCTCTCCTCCCCTCCCTTCCCTCCCCTCCCTCCCTCTCCTCCCTCTCCTCCCTTCCCTCCCTTCCTTCCCTCCCTCTCCTCCCTCTCCTCCCCTCCCTCCCTCCCTCCCCTCCCTCTCCTCCCCTCCCCCATGTTGCAGTCCAGTGTAGTCCCAGCAGAGGCAGAGTGTTGAGGACCTGCTGGGTGAACAGCAGCGGTTGAGTGGTGACACACTAAATGAGTTGTGGTGAAATGTGCTGTGAGTTTGGAAATGATGACAACTTTGGGATAAGTGCGAACAGATTGTCCTCAGAGGAGGCATTCCAGCCTCCAGTGAGGCAACGTTTCTCGAACGGAAAATTACCCTGCGCTAAGAAAAAAAATGTCACCAAAATTTCGAATTATGCGCAAGGGGTGAAAAGGGGAATGTTTGATAAAAGCAGAAGATGAGTACGGGCTGTGGCGGAGACTAAGGTGTTGAAAGCCACCTTTTCACATGTTTACACACGTCTTCACATGTTTCTCATGTTTTCATAAAATATCTTCATACTAACAGGCAGACGTGACCAGGTGTCCGTTTGTAAAGTTTAGGTTATCGTCAAAGTTGACCGTAGATGTCGTGCAACGGTGAAGACAAACCCCTTGAGAAACAGCCATTAAAACACATGTTTTCAGTTATTGCCGTACAGAATGACAGTCAGCCGTCATGCCCGTCAAGAAAATATCTGAGCTAAATTCAGATTGCGCTGATGTCAAATGTGGGCCTTTTTTTTTTCTTGAGCCGATTGTCTCATCTCTCTCTCTCTCCCTTCACCTCTCCCGCCATCCCTCTCTCCATCTCTCCCTCTCGCTCACTCTCCATCTCTCTTTCTCTCTCTCTCTCTCTCTCTCTCTCCCTCCCTCCATCTCTCTATCTCTCTCCCTCCCTCTCTCCATCTCTCCCTCTCGCTCACTCTCCATCTCTCTCTCTCTCTCTCTCTCTCTCTCTCTCTCTCTCCCTCCCTCCATCTCTCTATCTCTCTCCCTCCCTCTCTTCATCCCTCTCTCTCGCTCACTCTTTATCTTTCTCTTTCCCTCCCTCCCTCCCTCCATCCCTCTCTCTCTGTCTCCCCATATCTCCCTCTCTCTCTCTCCATCCCTCTCTCTCTCTCCATCCCTCCATCCCTCCCTCCCTCCCCCAGGCCTGTGCGGTGTGTGTGGGAACGGCAGCTGGTTTTAATTAAACTCTGTTGTTCTAGGAGTCTCCTAAGCCTCTGAGTCGCAGTGGGTTAGCGGACAAGGAGGAGGAGATCAGTCGAATTCCCTCCCCCACGCGACCTTGGTGCTTGTTGTTTTAATAAAATTACATGAAAAAAAATAAAACCTGCTCCATGTTCCACAATCCTGGAAGTGGGCAGCACGGCAACCGTCACGACATCTGTATTCTGATTGGTTGATTGGTTGTGTCGGGGCCACTAACACGTGTATTCTGATTGGTCGATTGGTTGAGACGTGCCACTAAGTTGTATTCTGATTGGTTGATTGGTTGAGACGTGCCACTAAGTTGTATTCTGATTGGTTGATTGGTTGAGTCGTGCCACTAAGGTATATTTTGATTGGTTGATTGGTTGAGTCGTGCCACTAAGGTGTATTTTGATTGGTTGATTTGGTTGAGTTGATGACATGTCATTAAGAAACCCAAGCCTCAAGTCATCGTCTGAAATGACCCCGCATATCCTGACCAGCAACGTACTCACACTCAGGAAAGTACTAAAAACAGTATTTAGTTTTCAAAATAATATCTCATCATCGAACATAATCTCTTTTGGGTAAAAAACGATGAGTAAGAGTCGCGACAGCGCTCAAGTTTGAGAGGGGATTCACGCCGAGAGATGAGAACGGATGGTTTCTGAAGAAGTCTTGTGCAACGCAGGATCTGTAAATATAGACCGAGTTACTAAGACAATCACATGCTGCACACACACGCAGACACACACACACACAGACACACACACACATACACAATGCACACACAGGGCTTTCTCTCCCTCTAAAACTCTCACACTCCAATCTTCTTTCAACATCTCTCTCTTTTTCTCTCTTAGCCATTACACTCCCTTCTTCTCTCCCTTTCTGCTCTCCTCTCTCCCTTCGTTATTCTCTGCACCTCTCTCTTCCTCTTCTAAATTTAAATTCTCTCTCTCTCTCTCTCTCTCTCTCTCTCTCTCTCTCTCTCTCTCTCTCTCTCTCTCTCTCTCTCTCTCTCTCTCTCTCTCTCTCTCTCTCTCTCTCTCTCTCTCTCTCTCTCTCTCTCTCTTTCTCTCTCTCTCTGTATCTATGGGTCTCTATGTCTCTCGGCCTGCCTCCTCTCTCTCTGAGGAATCCACAGCTGTCACTCCTATTCAAAGAACCTTCACTTCCGAAGCAGCTGGCCCCACAGTCCATGTGTGTGTGTGTGTGTGTGTGTGTGTGTGTGTGTGTGTGTGTGTGTGTGTGTGTGTGTGTGTGTGTGTGTGTGTGTGTGTGTGTGTGTTTAGAGTTGCTTGCATACTAGTGTCTGTGAAGTATTTATGATGTTGTCTGTTAGTGCATGCTTGAGAGTGTGTGTGGACGTTGTGTGTTTGCGCGTGTGTGTGTGTGTTTGTGTATAACTTGTCATCAGGGTTTAACTACCACTTATTTATGTGAGTGTGTGTCTCTGTTAGTGAGAGAGACAACATGTGACCGCGTGTGTGTGTGTTTTTGTGAGAGGGAGTGTGTGTGTGTGTGTGTGTGTGTGTGTGTGTGCATAGTTTCCAAACGAGCGGTTTCAGAGCAGATTTATGGAGCTGGTATGCAGAGCTGAGAGTGATTCTGGTTCCAGCAGGGGGTCTGAACCCACACTGCTCCCAGCCAGCGGACCAGGTGTTCCAGAGGTGTGTGTGTGTGTGTGTGTGCCTGTGCTTGTGCCTGTGCGCGAATAACTCAGGGAACTCTACCTGACAGACAACGTGCCAAAACAGAATAGTCGTCAACCTCTGTTCTTTCAGTGGCGATTGGAATGCGGCCCGTTTAGGCAGAATTACAACCGACTCCATGGAAGTCTGGAACCGGTACTAACCAGCCGTCCTTTAAGGCTGGTTATTTTTCTTTTGGTTCTAAATCCTAATGTTATGTAGTTGTGTTCCTACGGTACAAGATACTTGAAGGTTTAAATTTAGGTCGAATCGAATTTAGTTCCCGAGATGTCTAGCGAGCGTTCATTAAATCATGAAGCCCAGACTGTGAGACTTAGGCTAACCGTGTGATACAGGGCGACTCACTGTACGGCCATCTGTCATTCCTCCACTTCTGGGACCCGCTGGGGTGTCAACACAGGACCGGACTCGACCCCCCTCCCCCCTCGGGGAGATGTTCTGGCCCCCCCCGTCCCTTACGCTCTGAGAACCTGAGACAATCACCTCCATTTGGTTTGAATATCTAAAATGTTTATTTGATTTGTTGCAAGCTAACAACCGCTTTATGCCCACGAGATCGACTAGCTTGTGGCTAACATGTTCCACATGTTAGCATAATCGTTCAAAATGTGTTCCAGCAAATAAAGATAAGTGAATATTTGTTTATTTGAGCCGTTGAATCGAGCACAAGATGCAAGCACAAGACCTCGGCGAGACCTCGTCATTTTTATACGCACTAGAAATACATAAGCCCCGCCCACGTTTGTGTTCCTCTATTTTAATTGGCCACATAGTGATAATGACATTGATGAGAAAACAAATCAACGATTGTAAAAATAGTCCAAATATACCGCTCATTAAAACCCTGCGGTGTGCCGATGTGATGTGTTGACGTTTCTGTAGTTTCCCTTTTCCTCAACAATTGAGTGGATGCAGACACACAACCACACACACACAACCACACACAGAAATACATATGCACGCAAACACACACACAAGCTCACACTTCATACTTCAACCAACATCCAACACATTTTCCGTCTTTCAGCATTGTAGCAGACTTACGGAAACACTGAATGACAGACATGTTCACACACACACACACACACACACACACACACACACACACACACACACACACACACACACACACACACACACACACACACACACACACACACACACACACAGACACACACACGGAGTGCCCCTCTATCAACAAATTCCACAGCTTACACCTGCTTTGCTGCCCCTTGACGCAAAGCACACACCTACACACATTAACTCTTGGTTATAGTGTGCACGTGCGTGTGCATGTTATTTGGTGTGTGTGATTGTGCAGCCTTCATGTGTGCATTAACATGTTGTGCTATGAGTGTGCGGACTAGGATGAGTCTACTTCTATATATTTGTCATACGTTCGTCTCTCGGTCTGAGTAACCAGCGGTTTCCGACATGAACGCATGAAACGATCAAAAGAGGAAATCCTGCGGCGTGACTCAAGGGTGGGTCGACCCCGCCCACACAAGACACAGACCAGAGGAAAACACGACGAGAGTTTCACAAGCACAGGATCCAGCGGAGGTACAAACCAAGATGGCCTCCGCCTGCCGAATAAGCAGCACCTTAAAGTTTACAACACGCCTAGACAAAACCTTAAAGCTTACAACACACCTAGACAACACCTTAAAGTTTACAACATGCCTAGCCAGCACCTTAAGTTTACAACACGCCTAGACAAAACCCTAAAGTTTACAACACGCCTAGCAAACACCTGAAAGTTTACAACACGCCTAGCCAACACCTTAAAGTTTATAGCAACATGCCCAGCCAACACCTTAAAGTTTACGAAACGCCTAGCTAACACCTTAAAGTTTATAACAACATGGCCAGCCAACACCTTAAAGTTTACGAAACGCCTAGCTAACACCTTAAAGTTTATAACAACATGCCCAGCCAACACCTTAAAGTTTACAACACGCCTAGCCAACACCTTAAAGTTTAAAACATGTCTAGCCAACAGCTTAAAGTTTGCAACAAACCTAGCCGACAACTTAAAGTTTACAACACGGCTTACCAAAAGTTTTACAACAGTGTATTTGTGGTATGTTGCACATCCCATATATCACAAGGTCTCTCTCAGCAGCAGAGGTATACAGACACACACACACACGCGCACACACACACACACACACACACACACACACACACACACACACACACACACACACACACACACACACACACACACACACACACACACACATAAGCGCACCCATAATAGTGTAAACATTACATGTATTTCTATCAATGGAATCAGCCTAAAATTAGAAACGACCCTGCAGACAAAGAGAGAGAAATAGAGATAGAGAGAGACAGACAGAGAGAATGAGAGAGAGAGAGAGAGAGAGAGAGAGAGAGAGAGAGAGAGAGAGAGAGAGAGAGAGAGAGAGAGAGAGAGAGAGAGAGAGAGAGAAAGACAGAGAGAAAGACAGAGACACAGAGAGACCTGAGTAAATAGAGAGACAAATCGATCAAGATGACAACAGACAACAGGTGATCACATGACTAGCAGCAGGTGATCACCTGTAGAGCCCAGTCTGCCCAGCTTTCATACAGGTCGACACTCCAGTGCATAAAGGCTCTCCTTAATACACATGTGATAAGCCTTCATGGACGGGAGAGGGCCAAGACAAGGGAGCTGGGATGGATCAGTTTAAAGACACACACACACACACACACACACACAAACACACACACACACACACACACACACAGTCGCACATATCCATGCACACAAGTACACAGACGTGAACACTCGCAAAGACATACGCACAAACACACACACACAGCCACACACACACACACACACACACACACACACACACACACACACACACACACACACACACACACACACACACACACACACACACACACACACACACACAGACACAGACACGCACACACACACAGGTCAGGTTTCCCGTGTGCGTTGGTCTCGTATCACAAACCGGGCAGCAGGACAATCAGACTGTTTGTTTGTCCTGAGTCAGAAATAGAACTCTCCCTCACGGGCCTCTACTGTTACTGTAAGGCTTGTACTGTTCCTGTAAGGCTTCTACTGTTACTGTTATTCTGCTTATACTGTTGTACTGTAGCTGTTCTACTAACACTTCTTTTGTAACTGTATATAATATCTACTGTTACTCTTACTGTTCCACCGTCAATGTTATGGTTTGACTGTTGTTGTAACCCTTCTATGGTCACTAGATGGTTCTATTACCGTTTCTGCTGTCACTGTAAAAGAGTTTAGGTTTTATAAAGAAAAAGGAAAGCAAATCAAGTTAGGAGAGAGAGAGAGAGAGAGAGAGAGAGAGAGAGAGAGAGAGAGAGAGAGAGAGAGAGAGAGAGAGAGAGAGAGAGAGAGAGAGAGAGAGAGAGAGAGAGAGAGAGAGAGAGAGAGAGAGAGAGAGAGAGAGAGAGAGAGAGAGACGTCTCGGCCGGGCTTGGACCATGTGTAACTGGAACCCATCCACACAGGCATGCAGACTGAAAACACGCAAAAACATACACACAAAGAGGCACACTCACACACACACAAAGAGACACAAACACACAGACACACACACAAAGACGCACCCACCCACACAAAGACACACACACAAAAACACACACTGGCCACACAGCAGGTCCTGTAACTAGAGCCTGGCACGGAGAGTATAGTCACGCACGCACGCACGCACGCACACACGCACACACACACACACACAGACACACACACACACACACACACACACACACACACACACACACACACACACACACACACACACACACACAGCGACCTTATCACCAGCCTTTCCTCATCCGACCACCCCTCCAGGATCTCCTAACCTAAAGGCTGTATGTCCGCTCAATCAGAACGCCGTTCACTATCACCAGTGATCTGTTGGACTGGGGTAGACCCCCTCCACACCGCCTCCCCAACGCCTGCACACACAGTCCGCAGGCCGGAGCCACCGTCCTGTCCTCCGACCAGATGAGGGTGTACAGTGGCGTGGACGTAGCGGTGCGTTTTCTTGCTCACAGAGGACTCAGTCGGGCTATTCTGGTCCCGGAAACGCTGTAGCGTTATTCTGCGTCCTTCCCGGCTCGGTCTGGTACTCTGTGCTCTCTACAGAGGGTCACTCAGGCGTTCCTCCCCCCCACTCCCCCCCCCACCCCCCCCGGAGACATCCAGGTACGGATATGAGACACGATCAACACCACTACACCAACCCCCCTGGGGCGACGCACGCACACGCACAACCCAAACAACAGCAGTGACAGTTGGGAGGGAGGCGTCCACACACTCCGGAGCAGGTACGCAATAAGGAAGTGAACGGCCTGAAAATACAGCTGGGCTGCACCTCTTGTGTTCACTCCTGGGAGAGTGTGTGACTGTGTGTGCCTGTGTGCGTGCGTGTGTGTGAGAGTGTGTGTGTGTGTGTGTGTGTGTGTGTGTGTGTGTGTGTGTGTGTAAGTGTGTGTGAGTGTTTGTGCGTCCTTGTGTGTGTGTGTTTGCGTACTTGTGTGTGCTTCCTTGTGTGTGTGCGTTTGTGTGCGTTCTTGTGCGTGTGCTTGTGTGTATGTGTGTGTGTGTGTGCGTGTGTGTGTGTGTTGAGTATGTGTGTTTGTGTATGAGCATGAGTTTGTGTGCGTGAGTGTGTGTGTGTGTGTCGCCTGAGGCTTGTTTACTTTTTCCCAGAATAGCTCTGTGCAGTCGGACTGTTGAAACAACGGCTATATGTCTTTACGGGAGGTTGGATAAGAGTTTTGTGCGTACTATAGCTGAATTATGTGTGTACTATATCTGTACATGTATTATATGAACATGCACCTGTGATATACATGAGGTTATATGTATGTGTACCATGTGTGTCGTCTACTATATGTGTACTTTGTGTGTACTAGATGTGAACTAGTCTACTATGTGTGTACTATGTGTTTACGATGTGTGTACTACTCTACTGTATGTGGCCTTTGTATGTACTAGATGTGTACTAATCTACTATGTGTGTACTATGTGTGTACTACGTGTTTACTAGTCTACTATGTGTGTACTATGTGTTTACGATGTGTGTACTATGTGTGTACTAGTCTACTGAAGCGGGTGCTACGTGTGTACTATGTGTGTGCTACGTGTGTACTATGTGTGTACTACGTGTGCACTTGTGTGTATGATATTTGTACACGTACCTGCCAGTCTGGGCAGTAAGCGATCCTGTCTGCCTGTTTTTATGACTGCTGCTGTGGACAGGATTCCATCTGCAGAGAGAGAGGAGTCAGTCAGACAGACAGACAAACAGACAGACAGACAGTCAGACAGAAAGCCAGACAGACAGACAGACAGACAGACAGACGGCACTAACTGCAGAGACAATTGTTTACGGAAGACAAAGGGCAGATGATTCCTGCTCGATTGTTTCTGGGACAACTCTGCTCCAAACCCGGCGGACTATCAGACTTGTTCGGCCATTGGGAACCATTTACTCAAATCTCACTGGAATTCATGCAGAACGTAAGCAATTTAGAGCCACGTGATTTTCCAAGAAAAGGAGACGGCGTGTTTGTGGAAATTTGGGGAATTAGCTTATTTAGGCTGGGTCATCTAAACGAGGTTAAACTAACGGATTTGTAGCTGCTGCCGCAAACTTTCCCCCACTTCACTTAGTCTCTCTCTCTCTCTCTCTCTCTCTCTCTCTCTCTCTCTCTCTCTCTCTCTCTCTCTCTCTCTCTCTCTCTCTCTCTCTCTCTCACACAGGGTCAGTCGATATCGCTACAGACTGTTAATGACTCTTCGTGTGTGTGTGTGTGTGTGTGTGTGTGTGTGTGTGTGTGTGTGTGTGTGTGTGTGTGTGTGTGTGTGTGTGTGTGTGTGTGTGTGTGTGTGTGTGTGTGTGCATGCGTGCGCGTGCGCGTGTTTTTAGCTGGTGAACATCTGTTGAGCGCAGGGTTTCATAGAAACGAGCGGAGAGTCCGTTAATACGTCATCCTTTACCGGACTCAACACCCGCATAAGAACCAGAAATCTCCCCGTCTCCGATTCGAGCGGAGTCACCGTCAGGACAGACAAACACACAACAAACTGAAAACGGACCAGACTCTCCCAAAAGAGCAAAAAAACGCAGATAAAGTATTCCCTGCTAAATCGGCATTAGCAGCGAATACTTTTTGTGTTCCTCGTGTCGGCGACGGCGACATACCTTATGTGGAACAATCCGACAACATTACAATCGCTTATCGGCGTCGTTTAAATCCAAAGGAAACAAGCGTAAAGTTGTGTTGTAGTTTCCCTGTAGTCTTCACGGAGCTCCATCAGAGACGGGAGGGGTCAGGCTCTGCAGCGGGAGAGGACTGCGACCGGACGGCTCAGAGGCACCAGTCAGACTCCCCCCTCCTCCCCAGACTCCCCCCTCCTCCCTCCTCCTCCGTGGACAGAAATAGAGAGCGAGGCGGGTACCACCAAAAATAGCCTCGACTCGCTTCCACACTGTAGACTCGCAAGGTCGCAGGATCTGAACGCTCAGTGCGCGGGACCGCTCGCCA
>NC_044048.1:20479247-20481972 GCF_902167405.1 Gadus morhua | reverse complement strand
CCCCCCCCCCCCCCACACACACCCACCTACCTACCCCCCCCCCCCCCCCCCCAATTCCCCCGAACCCCCACCCAACCAATATCCCCACCCACCCAACCAAACAATCCTCTGTCTTATGATTGTAAGTTATGCTGCACATAAACACTCGGACAGACACACGCACGCAACTTACACACAAACACACACACACACACACACACACACACGAGCGAACATACACACACGTACACACACACACACACACACACACAAGCACACACACACACACACACACACACACACAAGCACACATGCACACACACACACACACACACACACACATCTTCCCTGAGACAGCAGCAGGAGGCTATCCGGCTGTTTAACTAACCATCGTCATAGCGACCTAGCTAACCATCATATTAGCCACCTAGCTAACCCTTGTAGTATCTAGCAAACTAACCGTCGTAGAAGTGTGCTAGCTCACCATGGTGGCAGCTACCCAGCTCACCATCGTAGCAGCTACCTAGCTCACCGTCGGAGCAGCTACCCAGCTCACCATCGTAGCAGCTACCTAGCTCACCGTCGGAGCAGCTAACCAGCTAACCATCGTAGCAGCTACCTAGCTCACCGTCGGAGCAGCTACCCAGCTCACCATCGTAGCAGCTACCTAGCTCACCGTCGGAGCAGCTACCCAGCTCACCATCGTAGCAGCTACCTAGCTCACCGTCGGAGCAGCTAACCAGCTAATCATCGTAGCAGCTATCCAGCTAGCTGCCGTAGCGTCGACCTAGCCAGCCTACGGACCGCCACAGACCCCTGGATCTGTTCTATCGCCGCGTCCACAAGGAAACCGGGACGCCCGACTTCGTGGTTGGTCTGAGGTCCGGTGTACGACGGATGGTTACCATGACAACATCCGACGACCACACACCAGCTCCCCCCCCCCCCCCCCCCCCCCCCTAGTCCTGAGTCTGTAGCTCCCCCCGGTGGTCCGTCTAAGCCTTTTACAAACTGTACAGACATCCCCCCCCCCCCAACCCACCCACCCCCCCTCCGAAAACCAAATACGGAGATTAAAAAAACAAAAAACACAAAAGAACACGTCCACAACCAGAAGAGTGTGTGTTTGGGGGGGGGTTGTGTGGTTGTGTTGTGAATGTGTGAGTGTGTGGGGTTGTATCGTTGTGTGTATGTGTTTGTGTGCAGGATTGTGTTGTGTCTGAGTGTGTTCCTTTGTTGTGTTGTGTGTGTAATGTGTGTGTGTTAATGCGCTGGTCAATCCTGACCTCCCCGTCCCAAGTGGGCTCGGCCGTCGTAAACAAGCCCAACGTCCACGTGGCGGGGGGGGGGGGGGGGGGGGAGAGAGACGGGGGAGAGAGAGGGGGGAGAGTGGGGAGGGGAGGGCAGGGGGGTTCCAAAATGTCTGTGCACTACAGTGGCTCTCTCTCTCGTTCTGCTTCACACGGAAGCAACGATCACTTAAATATAGATATTAGCTTATACATTATCATTTATATTCATCATACATTTTCTACATACATTCTTGTTTGGCCGATCCCTTTGGTTTGGGGAACAGGGACCTCCGGACCAACTGTCCTCCTCCAGCTCTCCTCAGCCCTCTCTCTCTCTCTCCTCCTCCTCCTCTTCCCTTCATCGTTCGCTCTGCTGCCCCCCCCCCCCCCCCCCCCCCCCCCCCCCACACACACCACCCCCCGTCCTCTAAACGGTGCAGGAATGGAAGGAGGGGATGGTGTTACCGTGGAAACCACTGTGGCGGCGGGGAGATGCGCCGTGGTCACCATTTTTTTATTGGGACGTTGGAAAAAAGGGTTTTTTGCAATGAAAAGCTCCTTTGTTCCTCATGTCTCCTCCTCCTCCTCCTCCTCCTCCTCCTCCTCTTCCTCCTCCTCCTTCTCCTCCTCCACCTCCAGGGGAGGTGCTCTGTCTGCACATCCCTCCATCAACTCAAAGGTACAGGTTGCTCACAGGTGGAATGGCCTGGTGCTAGGTGACGTAGCTCCAGGTGACGTATCACAGGGTGACGTAGCGGCCAGGTGACGGAGCTCCCAGGTGACGTAGCGGCCAGGTTATCTGGCTCCAGGTGACGTAGCGCCACGTGACGTAGCGGCCAGGTTATCTTGCTGCGGGTGGCGTAGCGGCCAGTCTGAACTCCGTTCATCCTTCCGTGTAGAAAGCGTGCGGCGGGAACGTGGAGGCGGGACTTGGGAGATCCAGGAATACGTTACCCGGAATTCCAGAGGTGCAAAGGCGGGGGGCGTCAGGGGCCGGGGGCTCGGAGAACATCAGGAGAGAGGAGGAGAGAGGGGTGAAGGGAGGAGAGAGGGAGAGGAGGAGCGCGGAGAAGGGAACCCGTTCTCCCAGGGCGTCCGGTGTTGAACGGTGGGTTCGTCCGTCTGGGGGGGGGGGGGGCGTATGCTGGGGAGGGGGGACCGAAGAACAAAAGGTGGGGGTCACGGGTCTGGGGAGAGCCAGGTGGGAGGGGAGGGGGGGGGGGAAGTGGGCGCGGGGGGGGCGTCTTTAGGACACCTCGCTGCCGAACACCTCCAGCACCAGGGGGGTGAGCTGCATGCTGTGCTCGGGCTGGAAGGACAGGGAGCGGTACTGCTTGGAGTGCTCCTCGTTCAGGCTGCGCAGGTCGGCCAGCTTCTGGATCATCTTGGCGTACAGCAGGCGCCCCCCCGGGTGGTTGATGCGGATGTAGGCCTGCAGCACCTCCGACAGACGG
>NC_044048.1:20469247-20474247 GCF_902167405.1 Gadus morhua | reverse complement strand
CCTGATCTATTAATGAGCCTTCCTTATACCCCGCGCCTCCACGGACCGACGCTCTCCGCGAGGAGAAAGCCTTGAAACTTACGATGTTAAATCTTAATATTACCAATCGTGACACGTTTCTAGGAGGAGAGGAGGATGAGAGGGGGGAGGAGGGAGGTGAGGAGAGGAGAGAGGAGGAGAGGAGAGGAAGAGAGGGGGGAGGAGGGAGGTGAGGAGAGGAGAGAGGAGGAGAGGAGAGGAAGAGAGAGCCACATTTGAAGAAGCGTTATACAAATGGGACTGCATTCACGGAGCGCCTTTCAGACACACAAAAACGCCGTGCAATTATTACCTCGCAGTCACCCATTCATACGCAAATTTATACCCACATGCTTACAACACAATCCCTCCCCCCTGACTCACTGCCGCGTCCCTGAAGCTCAGCGAAAGCTGACGAAAAAGGCTTCCGAAGCAGGCGAACAAAACATAGAAACGCATCGCATCGACCCACCACCACAGTCTCCACCTCCGGCCTCTTTGTCTAACCATCGATCGCAGCGTTCCAGGCCTTGTTCCCCCCCCGGTCAGTACCTGAAGCCCGGGATCATCTTGGCGAAGCCGATGACCTTCTGGATGCTGTAGGAGACCAGGTCGGCCAGGTGAGGCAGCATGGACAGCTTGTTGTCGTCCTCGCTGGAGTCAGGACTCCCCGCCCCGTCCTGGTACATCATCAGCAGGTTGGTGAAGTTCACCTTGGTGTCCACAGACTCTGGGGGAGGGAGGGGGGAGAGGGGGGAGGAGAGGGGGGAGGAGAGGAGAGGAGAGTGGAGGGAGGTGAGGAGGAGGAGAGGAGAGGGGAGGGAGGTGAGAGGAGGAGGAGAGGGGGGAGGTGGGAGGAGAGGAGAGGAAGAGAGGGGGGAGGTGGGAGGTGAGGTGAGGAGGGAGGAGGAGAGGGGGGAGGAGGGAGGGGAGGAGAGGAAGAGAGGAGGGAGGTGAGGAGAGGAGAGAGGAGGAAGAGAGGGGGGAGGAGGGAGGTGAGGAGAGGAGAGAGGAGGAGAGGAGAGAGAGGAGGAGAGGAGAGAGAGGAGGAGGAGAGGAGAGGAGAGGACGGAGGAGGCCAGGGGGAGTAGGGTAAGAAGAGAAGAGAGGCGACAAGGAGGGGGGGGAGAGGAGAGGAAGAGAATAAGGGTAGAAAGGATGGGGAGAAGAAGGGAGGTGGAGGAGGAGGAGAAGAGAAGGAAGGAGGAGAGATGGATGGAGAGAAAACCGATGAGAAACAGGGGAGTCGTCACCAATGTAACAAACAGCTTGTCTCACTCCCAGACATAGACCTTCCTTCCTTCATTACATTTTGTCTGAAGATTTGAAAGAAGTGCATTCAACGATGAAGACGTAACCAAAAAAAGCACCAGAACTATTAAAGTTCATAACATTCATCACATAAGCGGTCTGGGTTGGGCTCTTTGTGTGTTTTGGGGGGCTGAGACAGACAGGCTCTCTCAGGGTCAGTGGGGAGCAGGTCGTCTCTCAGAGGACCTGTCCTTCCTAACCTGAATAACCACCGTGTCCCGACTCACGTCCGTACGACAAGTACATGCCCACCGGCAGGATTGAAACGATCCTTTATGAAAGACATTCATTCAAATTCGGTTCCACTCATCACGAAGACACAAGACCCTGAGGGTCAGTAGCGGGAGATCACGACCCACCAGGAAACCCTTCGGAGTGGGTTTGTCTTTTGATTTGTTTGTAACGAGGGTCAGTCTTTCAGCGTGAGGAAGCTTGCTGAGCTGATGAACTTCTTTCAGGGTCTCACTTGAAACACTGAGTCACCCCGCAAAGTGTGTGTCCGGGTGTGTGTGTCTGAGTGTGTGTGAGTGAGTGTGTGTGAGTGAGTGTGTTTGTGTGCGTGTGTGTGTCTGCGTGTCTGTGTGTGCTCCTCCTACCAGGGGAGTGGTTGAAGGGGTGGGTGTGTGTGTGTGTGTGTGTGTGTGTTTGTGTGTGTGTGCGTGTGTGTGTGCACTCTTACCAGGGGTGTGTGTGTGTGTGTGCCTGCGTGCGTGCGTACGTGTGTGTGTCTGCTCCTCCTACCAGGGGAGTGGTTAAAGGGGGTGTGTGTGTGTCTGTGGGTGTGTGTGTGTGTGTGTGTGTCTGCTCCTCCTACCAGGGGAGTGGTTGAAGGGGGTGTGTGTGTGTCTGTGGGGGGGGGGGGTGTCTGTGTGTGTGTCTGTGGGGGGTGTGTGTGTGTGTGTGTGTGTGTGTGTGTGTGCTCCTCCTACCAGGGGAGTGGTTGAAGGGGGTGTGTGTGTGTCTGTGGGGGGGGGGGGGGTGTCTGTGTGTGTGTCTGTGGGGTGTGTGTGTGTGTGTGTGTGTGTGTGTGTGTGTGTGTGTGTGTGTCTGCTCCTCCTACCAGGGGAGTGGTTGAAGGAGTCTGAGGAGGCGTCTGAGAGGGAGTTGAGGGAGGCAGCCCGGCTGGCGCTCCTCGTGACCGGACCGTCCCGCACCGGAGGCTGAGGACGCAGAGACAGGGGGTGAGACAGGCTGAGGACACAGGGTCAGGGGGTGAGACAGGCTGAGGACACAGGGTCAGGGGGTGAGACAGGCTGAGGACACAGGGGGTGAGACAGGATGAGGACACAGGGGGTGAGACAGGGAGTGAGACAGGAAGTTATGGAGTGAGACAGGGATGGGGGAGTGAGATCAGGAGTGAGGGAGCGAGAAAGGCAGTGAGAGAGCGAGATAGGGAGAGAGATAACGGGTGAGATAGGAACGTAGCTGGAGAGTGAAACAGGGAGTGAGATCGTGATAATAGAGGGTAAGAGAATGAGCTGTCGAAAGAGATAAAGGGTGAGACATGGAGTGAGAGAGTGAGACATGGAGTGAGGTGATACGCGAGAGAGTGAGATGTGGGTCGGTGAGTCAGATAGAGACTTAGGTAGGGAGTGAGAGAGTGAGATGGGGAAACGATCCAGTGCGGTAGGAGTGATAGGGAGAGATCTTTGAATGAGAGCATGGGATAGGGGATGGGGGCGGTGCGACACAGAGCGAGTGAGACAGGGAGTGAGATGGGGGAGTGAGACAGGGAGTGAGACGGGGAGTGAGACAGGGAGTGAGACGGGGGAGCGAGAGAGAGCGACGGCTGACCCTGAAGCGTGAGAAGTCGGAGTAGGAGTCGTCGTAGGTCTTGCGGTGGGCCTCCACCAGCGAGGCGATGACCTGGGCCTGCTCCTCGTTCAGCCGGGGCCTCAGCGCCTCCCGGGCCGCCTCCTCCTCCTTCCTCTTCTGGATCATGTCCTTCTTCCTCTGCACCTCCTCGTCGGTCAGGATGACTGGAGGGGAGAGAGAGAGGGAGGGAGGGGGGGGGAGGGACAGTGAGACCAGAGGTGATGATCCAGTACCAGAAGAGTTCCACCTGAGTGGACTCTTACAATTTAACCGAGTTGAATTGTAAATGGACTGCATTCATACAGCACTTTTTCTAACAATTCGCCTTTCAAAGCGCATTACAATAGTGCCTAACCTAACGTTCCCCAGTCACTTTCTCACAACAAAGGCTGTGTCAGCCACGCAAGGCGACAGCCAGCTCGTCGAGAGCTGTTAGGGTAAAAGGCCGATTCCTACCTCCGGATCCGGACGAAATTCGTCCGTCCTCCCCAAACGTTGTCTCCGGGACTACCCTTCATACCTCCGTCTGGTTTCAGCGTTGTTATGGATGTTACGCAATACGTCCTCTAGAGGGCAGTGACTGTCGTGTCACAAATCAACGGCACAGACAATCGCAAACATGACATCTGTAGAGATGATTTTGCTTTGTGTCATCCGAAATCAGCAAAGAAAAGTGCAAAAAGTGTAGGCCTAGTGCCGGTGGCATGTGACACCCCTCACCAACCCGCAGATTATCTCCTCAAAATGTTGCTAAATTACCAGTTACAACTCATTGCCAAAGCAGGGGAACAATAAAATAAAAAGGTCAGGTATATAGTATAATATATGCAATATATATATACATATCAGATATTATACTGATCTATTTTCGCGAAAGGTCTGACTTTTGACTCTATACTGCCGCCTCGATTTCGGGTCCATTTCTCTCGGGGCACTCTACATTCGTAAGCTCAGAGGACGGGACGGACCCATGACGGACGAAACACCTCCGGGACCGGACGAAACGGTCCGTATCCGTATTTACCGTAGGGTGTGACTGGGCCTTTAGGTGTCTCGCTCAAGGACAACCTCGACCCTCAGCTAGGAGGAGCTGGGGATTGAACTAGCAACCTTCCGGGTAACCAGCCAACCTAAATCTACCTCCTGAGACACGTGCTGTCCCAGAGTTCTGGTCCCAGGCGGAGCTCCTCCATCAGGACGGATCCAGAGACAGAAAGAGGGAGGCAGAGTTTCTGCTGCAGTGGCTCCAGTTATTAGTTGTGTGCTTTGATTGTTTTCCGGTCACTTTAAATAAAAGTGTTTACCAAAAGACTAAATTTAGCGCGGTTCTTGTGCGGCTCTGGAACACGTTTCGACCTGAGAGAGTCACCTTAGGAACAAGCAGACATCTTGTTCCTGAACAAGTAAAACAAAACCAGAACCCTGGTGTAACATATCTCAGCCTGCATAATTAACAGATCCCTCCTGACATCCCTGATCTCTCTCCGTCTCTCTCTCCCTCTCTGTCTCTCTTTCTGTCTCTCTCTCCGTCTCTCTCCTCCTCTCTTTTTCTGTCTCTCTCTCTGTCTCTCTCCTCCTCCGTTTTGTCTCTCTCTGTCTCTCTCCTCCTCTCTTTCTGTCTCTCTCTCTGTCTCTCTCCTCCTCTCTTTCTGTCCTTCTCTCTGTCTCTCTCCTCCTCTCTTTCTGTCTCTCTCTCTGTCTCTCTCCTCCTCTCTTTCTGTCTCTCTCTCCGTCTCTCTCCTCCTCTCTCTCTCTCTCTCCCTCCCTCCCTCCCTCCCTCCTGTATGCGGGTTGCTTTCCTCTACAAACCAACAGCGTAACACAATATTTACCCCGGCCAGGACACAGGAAAGCAG
>NC_044048.1:20449247-20451747 GCF_902167405.1 Gadus morhua | reverse complement strand
GACACACTAAAAACATGCCTGTAGACAGCAGTGGACGTTTTGCCGAGGCTGCAAACACACATTTACACGCCCTAACGCTAACACACATGTCCGTACGGTCGGATGGGTTTCCTGGGCGGGCCTCGTGTGTTTGCTCCACAATTATTATATATATTATATATATTATATATTATTATTATTATATATTATTCGTTCATTTGTCAGGGACAATGCAGCGCACATTATTACATACACAATTATCACAGTCAATTCGACAGCCATATGTGTGTAGATGTGTAGCTAGAAGGTTTCTAGCCAGTTGGCTAATGTGCAACCCCAGTGCATGGTCACACAAGACATTTGAATGTCCCGTCGGTTGTTACCGGTGGGGCACAACATGTTTGCAACCTGTGGTCCTGACGTGGACAGAAACACGAGGAGTCCCCACAAACACATGTCCGCTCCATTATTCACTGGGAGCCAGAAGAGCTAATGTGGTTGTTAGTCTGGCAGGCGTAATAATTAGCTCGCTAGCAGGACGCTCACATGCCAGTAGAATGCCAGTGAGCTAGCACGTCCGTAAGCATGATGTTAACGTTGAGGCCGGATGCTAATGCATGATGATGTGTTAGCCGAATGCTAATGCTAGCAGGACGCTCACGTGCCTGTAGGATGCTAATGTTGTAGCAGGGCGCTAGCACGTCCGTACGATGCTGACATTGTGGTGGGATGCTAACGCAAACGGCAGGATGAGGAAGTGTTAGCAGGATGCTAACTTTGCTAGCGGGATGCCAACTTTGCTAGCAGGGCGACAGTGTCACAGTTCACAGCCTGAGGAGGCTAGGGAGCTAGAAGGGGATAAGGAAGGAGAGCGGATGTTTTCGAGTTCGGGTAGCGATGGAAAACACCGGTTCGACGTGGGAGGTCGCTGTCCCGATTCCGCTGCATATTACAGACGTTTTTTTCCTGACAACATGTGTGACCGGGGGCCGCAGACTGTGGCTCTAGTGTCTGCCAACGATGACAACCTCAACGGGTAAAAGAAGACGGAGCAGAGCGGAAGAACGTGGCATCCTGCTTTAATACTTAATGTTCAGCAGAAACCTGCGAGGGCCGTGTGAAAAGGCGACGAGAGCACGTGATGTTTCGGACGTCATCGACCGCCCCTCACGCGTGTTCGAGTGGCCTTGAGTGTGCTGCTGTGCTGTTTGTTTCCTGCGTCGTAGGGGCTTTGAGGCGGGGGCATTCACACACACACACGCACACACACACACACACACACACACAGAGTCCGCTCCTTGGCGTGCACAGAAAACAATCGCCCGAGGACCACATCACAGACAAGACACTTTGGAGCTGGAAAAACAGCCTCTCGGAGGAAAGCGCTTGTTAACATTTAGGTGGTGTGCTTGTTAAACCCCAATTGTTAGTGCCATGAAGATTGGAGCACTTAACGAGGAAGAACACCCCCTTACCCCCGTGGAAACGCTGAATCACAAACCCTAAAAGCAGCATTCAGTCACCCGCCATTCACCCACTGGTTCAGAGGCAAAACGCTAACATCAGAGTTTCTGCTCAGCTGACCTAAGTGTAACTAAAGGTCTGGGCCCCCGCGTGGAAGAATGCTCGGATTGAGTCGTTAATTATAAGGAAGTGGTCGTGAGGAGAGGAGAGTGTTTCTGTTAACGAGAAATGAAGGGTTAGGGTTTGGGGGCGAGGGATTCAGTGACAGGGTGAGGGGGGTTAGTTTTAGGGTTGGACAGCTGTTCCTGAATGGACTGTTTATGCATTACACCACTTCACACTAGGGCTTTGACTTCGAACTTCGTGATTCGAATATAATTCGAATATCAAAAAAAATAAAAATAATTCGAACGAATATTAGGCAGCCCTTAATATTCGAACCTGTTATGGGCAGGCCAAGAGGGAGAGACGTCGGAGAACCCATGCAGTCTATTCATAATATTGTAATGACCACGGAAGAGGCTGTGAATGAAGTATTGATTAGACAGCGATTTATTAGAAACATAATAAACAGTTGGAACACGCAAGACCGGTAACCATAGCAACGCCGGTAAACAAACCTCGCAAAGCCCAATCAAGGGCTGAATCCGAATACTCACACTTATAGTATGCATTTTGTAGTACGCCACAAATATAGCGCGTCCGAATGCTCAGTGTGCATTGTGTAGCACGGAAAACGTTTCCGAATGCGTACTACCGCCACAGTATACAACGGTAGGTCACTACGTTACCAGACTACGGGTGTGGTAACGAACGAAGAAGAGATGGCTGACCCGACACTACCAACAGCGGCTTAGAAAGACGTCATAGAAAGCGGCGAAAAAAAGAGACATTAAAAAGAGTAAAAAAGTAAAGTAAGTAATTAAGTAAAAAGACATTTTTAATTTAATAGCAACGATGACAAGATGGAAAACGGGTAACTTATCAAGGTAATTTTGCCGGCATCTGAGGGGAGACACGTCATCTCCAAACATCCGGTGGAGTTACGGCGGTGTTC
>NC_044048.1:20424247-20444247 GCF_902167405.1 Gadus morhua | reverse complement strand
GCCGTGTCTCTGCGTCGCGTCGTCCCTGTCGAACCGACGACTGGACGTCAGAGCGAAGGTGTGTGAAGGTGAGCAGCCCCACCGGCGCTCCCCAGGGGAACGCCGTGCCCACGCTCCGCCCCCCCTGGGCTCCCCCAGAGGCCTCTCCCTGATCCGAGACCCCCCCCGCCCCCCCGCCGCCCTGTAGGTCACGTAGTGAACAACCACTTCAGGAGAGAGGAGGAGGAGAGGGGAGGAGAGAGGGGAAAAAGGCGCGCGTGAAAGAGAACGCCATGGGGGGCCTGGCCTACTTTCAGACTTTACCGCCCGCCTCCTCCTCCTCTTTCTCCTCCTACTCCTCTTCTGTCTCCTCCTCTTCCTCCTCAGGCTCCTCCTCCTCTGTCTCCTCTTCTTCCTCCTCCGCCTCCTTCTCTGACCCCTCCTACTCCTCTTCCTCCTCCTCCTCTGTCACCCCCCACCCCCCCCTCCTCCCTCCTCCTCCTCCTCCTGCTCTGTCTCCTACTCCTCTGTCCCCTCCTCCCCTCCTCCTCCCTCCCCCCTCCTCCTCCTCCTCCTCCCTCCCCCTCCTCCTCCTCCTCCCTCCTCCTCCTGCTCTGTCTCCTCCTCCTCCTCCTCCTCCTCCCTCCCCCCCCCTCCTCCTCCTCCTCTGTCTCCCCCCCCCCCTCCTCCTCCCTCCCCTCCTCCTCCTCCTCCCTCCCCCTCCTCCTCCTCCTCCTCCTCCTCCTCCTCCCTCCCCCCTCCTCCTCCTCCTCCCTCCCCCCTCCTCCTCCTCCTCCTCCTCCCTCCCCCCTCCTCCCCCTCCTCTCTCCCCCACGGGCCCCAGACAGCGACAATAAGTGGTCTTAAAATGGACGTCTCGGTTGGCGGTTGTTTGAGATGTCAGCGAGCCTCGCACGCACACGCTGGTGGTCCGGGGACCATCAGCGGTGGTCCCCTCAGCGTGTGTGGTGCCTGGGCCTCCCCCCCAGCCCCCACTCGGGGGGGGGGGGGGGGGGGGGGGTGGAGGGCAACAACGGCGGAGGAATGAAGGGGCATCGATCTGGAATCACGGCGGCGTTTTGAGACTCGCTGGCGGAGCGAGTCTTCTTCAAGTGCGCTAAAATGGAGGCGCACCTAGGATCTGCCTCTGTTGTTTCCCTCGCTGCAATTATCTCTCCCTCTCGCTCCGTAATCTCTTCGTTCTCCCGCTCACATTTTTTACACTCCCTTGCCCCTTTCTCTCCCTCTCTCCCCTCCCTCTCTCTCTGTGTTCTCCCTCTCTCTCTCTCACTTATAACGGCCCAGTGTTATGTGTACTCGTAAAGTGTGCGAAGAGTGTGTAAGACCCGCCCCCCTCCGCCTCCAACACACACACACTCGCACACACACACACACACACACACACACACACACACACACACACACGTACACACACACACACACACACACACACACACACACACACACACACACACACACACAAACACACACACACAGATCTCTCTACGTCTGTCGCTCTACTCGTCAGCCTTGCCAGCTGTGCGTTTATCTTAGGAAACCGAGAACCCAGAACCCAGAAGTGAGAACCTAGAGACAGATCTGAGTGAGGTATGACAAGAGCCTGCTGTTCCCCCCTCTAGCTGCTGGACACCACACATTTACTCTCATTGACGAGAGAACATCACTGGATGGACAGGAGACCCGTTTTAGCAGTACCAGTCTGTCTACCGGCACCAGTAACACCTAGTTTGGGTACTCCAAGCCCTTTCTGCCGGCGATTTGAATTCGCCCTGCAGAAGTGTCTGGAGAAGAGCAATACATTTCTTTTTGCTTCCAATACATTTTTCCGGGAGCCAATCACAAAGCTGCCTTCCCCCCCCCCTGGCGCGCTATTGGCTGGTTTAACACAAAGACGACAGGGAGGCGACGGCAAGCAGCCAATTGTGTACAGCCGTTGATCACGCCTCTTGTGCTGGAGAAATTGACAGCAGCCTCCCCAGACCAACATGCAATCTACGACTGATCTTGGTCTGGCAGCAGTCAGGCAGAGGAGCACCTGCACCACACAGAACGGTTTCGGGTGATGCTTGCGGATGACGTCTGAGTCATGGAGAGGTGTTTGTTTGTTTTGCATGAGGCCTCCAGAAAAAACCTGTTGAATGGCTGATGTGAAGATAACTAGGGGGGGTTGGCGTACCAGACTTGGCTCTCAGCCGGCCCACCTCGGGACATGCACACGTCCAGCCCAGCCGCGGCTTTTATGGGCCCTGGCCAGGGGCCACACGGCGAGGGGTCATGTTAAAAACAGATTCAGGACAAATTTAACGCGTTACCGCAAACATTGTGGTCCATTGCCACGCAGGCGGAGCTGGGGGGGGGGGGGGGGGGGGGCAGGGGTGTGTGTCGGCGGAGATTTACCAGTGTATAAATATACGTTGTGTCCTGTGTGCCAGTCTCTCTGCCTGGGTTTCCCCCTCATCGTCATGGGCGAGGCCGATAACAAACAGCAATGAAGGGGAAAGTAAAGAACATTGCAAGGGAAAGAAAAGTTATTCAGGAAAATGTGACACACACAAGTGTGTGTGTGTGTGTGTGTGTGTGTGTGTGTGTGTGTGTGTGTGTGTGTGTGTGTGTGTGTGTGTGTGTGTGTGTGTGTGTGTGTGTGTGTGTGTGTGTGTGTTTGCGTACGTGCGTGCGTGTGCGTGCCGTGCGTGCCGTGCCTGCGTGCGTGTGTGTGTGTCTGTGTGTGTGGGGGTAAGACATCCAGACAACAACAATGTTATCAGCAGGGACATCTAGGTCTGTTGTTGTAGTAGCAGCCAAAGGGAAGGTGCTATTCTGGACTCAGCAGATCAGAAGAGATGGGAGGAGATGTGAGGAGATGATAGGGGGGTTGTGGAGTCTTTAATGCCACTGACTGCCACCTCCATTCAGGCAAATTTGAGGTGGAGAAAGCTTTTGAAATTGAGATGCCTGTTGTCAATGCTGCCCACTGAAACTCAAACTAAAGAGAAGCCTATTGTTTTGCTCTCTCTCTCTCTCTCTCTCTCTCTCTCTCTCTCTCTCTCTCTCTCTCTCTCTCTCTCTCTCTCTCTCTCTCTCTCTCTCTCTCTCTCTCTCTCTCTCTCTCTCTCTCTCTCTCTCTCTCTCAATTCAACAATTGAAGGGCTTTATTGTCACCAACAATACAAAGCAATAAAATAACATAACAACAACAGTGTAAATAATAATAATACATTCATAAACAATATTAATCTCTGTCCATCACTCCACCTCTCTCTCTACCTATCTCTCTCTCTCCGTATAATAATACTTGGAGGACAATTCTGTCTTATTATATATGTATATTAATACAGATATACATATATAATAATACTGATATATATGCAACACACACACACACACACACACACACACGGATGAGGAGTTCAATGTTCGGGTGCTCAATGAAGCAGGGAGAGAGACAAACTGAGGGAGAGAGAGGGGGAGAGAGAGGGGGAGAGAGAGGCACACAAACATTGATGTGGAAAGAGAGTGGGCGGGTCTGGGAATGTACTCAGTGCCTCATCCAGCTGTGCAAATGGCTAATATGCAAATCAAATAAAGTCCTGTGCACGTATACACCCACACAAACACACATGCACGAACACGCATGCAGGCGCGCGCACACACAGACAAACATACACACACACACACAGACTAACAAACACGCATGCACACACACAAACTTACAAACATGCACACACACACACACACACACACACACACACACACACACACACACACACACACACACACACACACACACACACACACACCGGAGGACGACAGATGTGGGCTACACAAGAAGAAAAGGACAAGGCTTTAAAACAGAATCCACGACGGTATCCGCCAACATGGCCGCCACCAGCTCCACAACACGCTGGATGACAGCAGACTCCTCCCCCTTCCTCCCCGACAAGAGCAGCGCGAGTCCTACCGCAATACAATGGCGCAGCGGGACAATGTATAGACACTCCTCATCCCAGGAAATACCACTGGATCACCACAACCTCTCTCTCTCTGTCCAGCTCCCTGTGTGTCTCTCTGTCGCTCTGACGCTCTCTCGCTCTCGCTCTCGCTCTCTCTCTATCTCTCTCTCTCTCTCTCTGTCCAACTCCCTGTCTCTCTCTGTCACTCTCTCTCTCTCTCTCTGTCCAACTCTCTCTGTGTCTCTCTCTGTCGCTCCCTCCCTCCCTCTCTCTCTCTCTCTCTCTCTCTCTTTCTCTCTGTCGCTCCCTCCCTCCCTCTCTCTCTCTCTTTCTCTCTGTCGCTCCCTCCCTCCCTCTCTCTCTCTCTCTCTCTCTCTCTCTCTCTCTGTCCAGCTCCCTGTATGTCTCTCTATCTCTCCCTCTCTCTCTCAGTGACCTTTAGACCTCACTGTTCGGTGAGGGATGAAAGCGAAAAAACTGCTGCTGTAGGGGCGAGTGAGAGAGAGAGAGACAGAGAGACATAGACAGAGACAGAGAGAGAGAGAGAAGGCTGTAAACTAGACTCCAAAGAGGCCTCTTTAAGAAAGGACAACATTATGGAGAGGAGAAGGGAGGGGAGGGGAGGAGAGGAGGAGAGGAGAGGAGAGGAGAGGAGAGGAGAGGAGAGGAGAGGAGAGGAGAGGAGTGGAGAGGAGGAGAGGAGGGGAGGAGAGAGGAGGAGCGGAGAGGAGGGGAGAGGAGAGGAGAGGGGAGGAGAGGAGAGGAGAGGAGGAGAGGAGGGGAGGAGAGAGGAGAGGAGAGGAGCGGAGAGGAGGAGGGGAGAGGAGAGGAGAGGAGAGGAGAGGAGAGGAGAGGAGGAGGGGAGAGGAGAGGGGAGGGGAGGAGGGGAGAGGAGAGGAGAGGAGAGGAGGGGAGAGGAGAGGAGAGGAGAGGAGAGGAGAGGGGAGGAGGGGAGAGGAGAGGAGAGGAGAGGAGAGGAGAGGAGAGGAGAGGAGAGGAGAGGAGAGGAGGGGGGAGAGGAGAGGGGAGGAGAAAGGGGTAACCCACCCTTGGGGTATCGTTAAGTCTCGTTTACAAGCAAGGCGAAGGGGAGGAGGAGAGGGAGGAGGAGTAGGAATAGGAGGGGGAAAACAAAGGACAGACAGAAAAGGAGGGAAAGTGAAGACGGTTGGAGCTGAGGATAATTCGCTCCATGCAGTGGAGCCTGAAGCCCTGACTGGAGAGCCTGAGATGAGGAGTGCAGGAAGAGACTCACGCACCACTTGAGACTTCCCCCGGGGCACGTCGCTGGAATGCAATAACCAGAAACATCAAGTTATGGCAAGAGGGAGGAGCCTGACTAGATATAACCTGTCAATCATTCTTGGGAGTGGAGTCAGGATTGGTTCAATCGAGGACACGGTGCCCGGGACAAAGGTTTTCTGGAGATGGAGACACTCCTCTGTTTCGACCACATGCCGATAGTGACGACATCACAGGCGGTTGAACAACTGTAGCTTCCTGGCCGCATCACTATAACAACCTGAACCAAAGCAATACTCAACCAACTCAGATCCGATCGCTAAACTTGCCATTCCTAGCCCAAGTTCAACCGTCTTTGTAACACGCCCTGTCTTCCAAGAGCTCGGTCGGAACCAACGATGTTGTCAACAACAGCAGAACTTGGTCTGAGGAAACTTGGTCTGAAGATCGTATTTAATTAGTACTTACTCATATAACAACCTTATAACAACCTCTGTCTCTCTCTCTCTCTCTCTCTCTCTCTCTCTATGGCAAGCCGAATTGACATTTATTAACTACGTTTGACTATCCGGAATTTACATTGCAGATATCTGCAATTCAGTTTCGCCTAGTCAAAACTAACATCTCGGATATCCGCAACTACATTCCTCCTATCCGCAATTGTCATTTCAGATATCCACAAAGACATTCCTCCTAGGCGAAATGACGTCATTTTCGCCATTCATGTCTATGGGGTTTCTCATTGCGGATATCTACAATTCAGTTGCGGATATCCACTTTGTGAATTACGGATATCTGCAACTGAATTGTAGATATCTGTAATTCCAGTTTGAGATATCTACAATTTGATTCTGACTAGTCATAATTCCAGTTCAAGATATCTTTAATTCACCTCAATTCAAGATATCTACATGTCCCTTTTCAGATATCTTAAATTAAGTTTTGACTAGGCAAAATTAAGTTGTAGATATCTCTAACTGGAGTTACGACTAGGCGAAATGACGTTGTAGATATCTCTAACTGGAGTTACGACTAGGCGAAATGACGTTGTAGATATCTAATATCAAGTTATAGATATCTTGAAAGGAATTTTGATTAGAGATATCTACAATTGTAGATATCTTTAACTTTCATTCTGCCTAGGCGAAACTGAATTAAAGATATCTTGAATTCGAGTTTTGACTAGGCTAAATGACGTTTCAGATATCTCTAATGACAAATTATAGGACCGTTTACTTTAGGCGGGAGCGGAGCAGCTCTCTCTCCACACATCCCCTGTGTGTGGGCTTGTTCAATTTCATGGCATTTTCTCGTGATCTTTTCGATCACAGCCAACGCCATGACTGCTCCTTTCTTATTCCATTCGGAAATGAACCCACTTCTTCTTTGATTATGGCGGCAAGGGGAAATGACGTATTTCTGGATATCTAAAACGTAATGCCCAACACTCAAATGACGTTTGAGATATCTTTAACTTTCATTCTGCCTAGGCAAAACTGAATTACAGATATCTGCAATTGTCATTTAAGATGTGTGACGAGTTGAATGTCGTTTTCCGTGAAGTCATTACAGATCCAGACGTCTCCCCCCTCTCAGGCCCACGCCTCTCGGGACCGTCCGAAGTGAGCTGGGATGTTTGGGATCCATCGCTATGGCGATGCCAGCCGAGCGAGGCAGAACGAGAGCGGCGACCGAGAGAGTCCTAAAACAAGGTCCGCTCTGTCCGTCCCGCCTAGCTCCTCCCCCCGCCCCTCCCCTCCTTCCTACCCTCCCCCCTCCCCTCCCCCTTACCCTCACCCCCTCTAAATAAACGTGTGAACTTGGGAAGCGGGCGGGCCGGGGGCTGGGGGCTTGGGGGGGGGGCACAGAGAAGCTCTCAGCTGGGGGGGGGGGGGGGGGGGGCCCACCAGGTCAGCCCCGCCCTCCGCCGTGGGACACAGGGTCTGTGTGTGGTCTGACGGACGGGCGGCACGCCATCAACACGGGGGCCTCCCCGTTCACCGCCATGAAGAGGGGGGGGGGGGGGGGGGGGGCGTTCGCTGCCATGGAGAGAGGGGGGGGGGGACTAGAGAGAGATCAGAGAGAGGGGGGGGGGGACTAGAGAGAGATCAGAGAGAGGGGGGGGGGGACTAGAGAGAGATCAGAGAGAGGGGGGGGGGGACTAGAGAGAGATCAGAGAGAGGGGGGGGGGGGACTAGAGAGAGATCAGAGAGAGGGGGGGGGGGGCTAGAGAGAGATCAGAGAGAGGGGGGGGGGGACTAGAGGGAGATCAGAGAGAGGGGGGGGGGGACTAGAGAGAGATCAGAGAGAGGGGGGGGGGGACTAGAGAGAGATAAGAGAGAGGGGGGGGGGGACTAGAGAGAGATCAGAGAGAGGGGGGGGGGACTAGAGAGAGATCAGAGAGAGGGGGGGGGGGGACTAGAGAGAGATCAGAGAGGGGGGGGGGGGGGACTAGAGAGAGATCAGAGAGAGGGGGGGGGACTAGAGAGAGATCAGAGAGAGGGGGGGGGGGACTAGAGAGAGATCAGAGAGAGGGGGGGGGGGACTAGAGAGAGATCAGAGAGAGGGGGGGGGACGGACAAGAGAGAGATCAGAGAGAGGGGGGGGGGTGACCCATTCACCGGCATGGAGAGGGGGGGGGGGGGGGGACTAGAGAGAGACCAGAGAGAGATAGATAGATTGGAAAGAGATCAGAAAGAGAGGAACATGAGGAGAGACAAGAGAGAGAGAGATAGATCAGAGAGGGGGAGACTAGAGAGAGCAAGAGAAAGAAAGCCCAGCGAGGGAGAGAAAGAGACACACACCAGGAACGACAGAGAGAGAGAGAGAGAGAGAGAGAGAGAGAGAGAGAGAGAGAGAGAGAGAGAGAGAGAGAGAGAGAGAGAGAGAGAGAGAGAGAGAGAGAGAGAGAGAGAGAGAGAGAGAGAGAGAGAGAGAGAGAGAGAGAGAGAGAGAGAGAGAGACGCTGTCCAGGAACTCCTCCGCGTGACTCCGCCCCTCCTCCCCCAAAACAACATGGCCGATGTTGACGTCCTAATTCTGTGTGGTTGGTCTGGACTTATTCAGCGGTGCTTTAGCCTAATAGAAACCCCACACTGGGCTCCCAGGGCCTGTCCCCCCCGCTGCCTCCACCACAGTGACGTGTGTCCGCGTGGGTTACTAGAAGGACAGAGTGCAAAGGTGGTGGAGCTGCTTGTTGATTTGGTTTTAGCGCTGCAGGACAAACATCTAATTCCGCTTATTAACACAGTCCTTTTAGATTTGAGTGGCTGAGGGTGCATGTGTGTTTCTGTGTGTGCGTGCGTGTGTCAAATATGTGTGTGCAAATGTGTGTGTGTGTGTGCATGTTTGCCTGCCTGCGTACGCGTGGGAGAGTGTGTACGTGTGCCAATATCTGTGTGTGTGCATGTGTTTGTGTGTGTGTGTGTGTGTGTGTGTGTGTGTGTGTGTGTGTGTGTGTGTGTGTGTGTGTGTGTGTGTGTGTGTGTGTGTGTGTGTGTGTGTGTGTGTGTGTGTTTGCCTGCGTGCGTACCGGTGCGTGCGTGTGTATGTGGGCCAATATGCATGTGTGTGTGTGTGTGTGTGTGTGTGTGTGTGTGTGTGTGCGTGCGTGCGTGTGTGCGCGTGCGTGTGCATGTGCATGTGTGTGCGTGTACATGCGTACATGTGGGTGCATGTGTTTGTGTTTGTGTGCTTGTTTACACATACCAGCTTATCTTTCGGACTACACTAGCCCGTGACATGCAGGGAGCAAACAGGAACGCCACCGATAGCCACTGGACACTCTAACCACAGCGTCAACAACAACAGCAGCAGTGAAATGCGGGACCACAACAACATGATAACCACTGTGAGAAGATGGACTACTGCTAAAACAACAGTACGGAGCGACCAGACACGCGTTCACACTGTCTGTGGTTTCCCATAATGCATTGCTTCCCTCTCCTCCCATATCTTTAACCACACCACCAAACACAGCCATAAACCCTGTCTCCAATACCTAACCTCAAAGTGAACTTGGCCGACTCAAATTAAATACCTTACCTCAAAGTGAACTTAGGCATCTGAAATGATACCTTACCCCAAAGTGAACTTAGCCATCTCAAAAATGTTACCTAACCGCGCAGTGAAAAAGCCCACACCTAATCTTAACTTAGCTATTTGATAGCTTTTGTCTAAACTTCATCATTTAGATGGAATTTTTCAGGCGGTGGTCAATTGGAAGTCAGTTAAGGTAGACCTAAACGAAAAACATTCCCCCAAGGCATTGTGGGTAATAAGCACCATTAGAAGCACCATTAGAAGTAGCCTCATGCTGACAATTCATTTTCAGGGCATAACCATCTGGGCGTCTTTCTGGTCGTGTTGTCCCTCGGTGAGTCTGTGGGACGACAAAAACAACAACAACACGACAGGCTTCTCCTGAGTCAATAAACGGATAAACAACAAGATGGTGGATGGCTCGCTGTGAAAACACAACCCTCTTCAGCGACATTGTTCTAAAACATCATCGCTCAAAGTGGACCAGCACTCTGAATCAGCCAACAGAATAAAACATTTTGAATATATAAATATATGAAATACATATATCAACATAATCAAGTGAAGGAAGAGATGAAATAGCAATAGAAAGAAAGAAAGAGATCAATTCAAAAGGGAGAAAGAACGGAAAGTGACAAGATATGTCATCCAACTGCCTTTTAGGTAGCTTGTTAGCCCAGAGCTAGCATCCACTTGACTGACCTTTCCGGCTGTTGGGCTAACTGCCTCCATTTCCCCTCCGAGTGTGTTTCTTCTGCTGTGGCCTTTACCCTACTGCACTCCTCACATCTGACCCAGTCCATTCCCCCCTCCCTCCTCCCCCGGTCCAAAGGTATACAGCCCCCCCCCCCCCCCCCCCCCCCCCCCCCCCACACACACACCCCTCCTCCTCTCCCCTCCACTGGAACAAAGATGGCCGCTAGTTGAATTAGGCAGGTTATGGGGCCGGACGGGTGCACACTAAAAAGGTTAATGGTTAATCTGAGCTAGAGGGGTCAGTGGGCCAAGCTGCACATACACACACACACACACACACACACACACACACACACACACACACACACACACCACACACACTCACACACACACACAGAACTGAGAGAGACAGAGAGAGAGAGAGAGAGAGAGAGAGAGAGAGAGAGAGAGAGAGAGAGAGAGAGAGAGAGAGAGAGAGAGAGAGAGAGAGGGAGAGAGGACATAAGGAAAGGAAGGAAGGAAGGATGGATAAATGTGCGAGCAAGAGAGAGCCATAAAACAACTATCACAATTCAACAGCAAAACTAAAGCAAAGCACGGAAACCAAACATTGGATTGGGGCCAATCCCGTGCTTATCCCCAGTCATGTGACCATGGCAACGAGGAAGCCCAGCGGGCGCAGGTCAGAGATGAGCGGGGCTGGATAGTTAGCCGTGGTCACATGACTCAGGAATGCTGTTCCCTGATTATCTTCAAGGGACAGAAAACGTCTGGTATCGGGACTAAGAATAGTTCTCCTGTTCAGACCTCATGTGTTGACGGTTCTGAGGACAGCGTGTCCCGCACGCTATCAGATCCTCCATCACAACATGTGCGGGAGTGATGTGACACTAGATGACACGACGTGACACGAGGCTTCCTTTCCCGAGGTGCGGCGAACAGAACGCACGCCGGTGAAAGAGGAGGCTAGCCCCGCGGAGGCTCAAGCTCGAGACGCCTCAATAATGCAGGGGAACAGCATGTAGGAAGGAGGCTGACTAAGGACTGATGAGGACGTGTCTCTGGACTCAACACCAGATCTACAGCCCGGTAGCCCAGCTCGAGGGCTCGGTTGGGGCAGCGTGAAGCAAGAAAGACGACAACACCAAGGGATCCGTCTAAAAGTGTTCTGAAACAAACTAATTGGACAAATATTTCAATGCATCCAAAGAAATTAATTGATAATTTTTTTTTTTTTTTAAATGATAGAGCCCGTTTCTGAATTACAATCGACAACTTTAGGAAATCCTGAAATGCAATAACATTAACAAGAGGTATTTTTTGTTTATTGACAAAATAGGAGTCTGATTAACAGGAAGACCAAACGAGCACAGATCATTTAAAACCCAGATCCGGTCGGCCCACTGTCCTTTTCCCCACATTAGACGGAATTAGTGCTTGTGTTTGAAAAAAAGCGGGTTGCTATAAGCAGGTCGCTATCACCGAGTCCTCGGGCTTATTAACCACCACGCAGTGCTGGAAGAGCCAGGCCGCCCCCCCCGCTGGCATTCTGGGAAATGTTTTCACGTCGCCATTTTATTAATAGGCTTCCTGTTCCCCATGGCTCTGAAGACACACTGCTCAGGAACGTAATGCTTCAATACCATCCGACAACGGATGCTTCTGGTCCGTTATTCTGATTGGCATCGGAGCCGTTGGTAAACAAACACACGATAAAACCACACACCCGTGACCGAAACTCGTTTCATTTATGGTATTATTGTGCCGCCAGTCTCAAAGTACGCTAGCCTGTGTTGCGCGGGCAACTGTCCTGCTGTCCTGAGGAACTTTAGTGCCTGTCGGACGGACGATGATTGGTTCGCAATAAATGTACTTGCTTCAGGGCGCTGTGTGATTACTTTGCTAAATCTTACTCTGTAGTTCAAGTTACCGTTGTAGTGACCACATTTTTGCCTGGTATCTAACACCGCCCCTAGCTGTTCCTAAATCCCTGTAAACCAGGGGCTCTGGGGGGCTTATTGCTGCCTTATAACCGCAGACCGGTCTACCCTTCCCCCCCTAAAGCCAGCGTACTGAACGTACTGAAGTCTGAAGTCTGAAGAACCGACGCCATCCGCTCCGACTCGATACGTTCTGTGAAGAAGAAGACCAGGAGAAGTGCCGGCTGCTTGGAGGACAACCTTGCTTCCATCACGTCTAAACATTGACTCACTCAACAGACGCTCTCGTCCGCAGCGGCTCGCGTTGGCTCAGATAACCTATAGAAACATCTCGGACGCCACGAGCGGGCAGTGAGCTGTGAGGGCCAGAGGTCGAGGCCTCCGACCAGTCCAGTTCTGCCAACCCCTTAAGAGTGTGAGACTCTCTCACACTCTTTCTCTCCCGGGGCCGCACCGCCGCACCCGGAACGGTGACAGCGTTCAGCGCGGAGCGGGGACGCTGAACTTTATGCGATGACGTGGAGAACAATGGGCGCAGCTCGTTTGCGGGTTACCATAACAACAACATCCCCACGGTTCGCCGCCATGCAGGAGTCGTACACCGGGGGGGGGGGGGGGGGGGGGGGGGGGGGCGACTATCCGTGTGCGTTCCTGGGGTTGAACACTCCGGGGCCAGGTACGACCCCGGGGGCCCTATGAGGGGGGCCGGACAACAGGGAGGGGGGGGGGGGGGGCAAAGGGACCCTAGTCCAGGATAAGCCGCACTGGTATGCAACTGGAGTGCTCCGCCTCCTCGGCCCGCTGAGGGGGCCCTGCCAGCGCCGGACATTCCAGAGGGCCCCCCCGACCCCACTCAGGTCCTCTGACCCCACTCAGGTCCTCCGACGTTGGAGACGGTAGGGCGGGTGGAAAGTGTCCGAGCACGCGTCTCGTTTACCGCCTCCCCGTCGCAGCGCTTCCTCTGGGAGGAGCCTGCCTGTAACCGAGTCGTCTCCCCGCTGAAAGGAGCAATTATGTAACGTTATTGCTGTTATTGTAATTTGTCTGCTATTCAGTCATCTTGGGTGACACTGAGAGGAGCACGCACCCTAGGGTCCTGGTAGGACAGGCTCTATGATAGATAGGGTCCAGGTAGGACAGGCTCTATGATAGATAGGGTCCAGGTAAGACAGGCTCTATGATAGATAGGGTCCAGGTAGGACAGGCTCTATGATAGATAGGGTCCAGGTAGGACAGGCTCTATGATAGATAGGGTCCAGGTAAGACAGGCTCTATGATAGATAGGGTCCAGGTAGGACAGGATCTATGATAGATAGGGTCCCAGGTAGGACAGGATCTATGATAGATAGGGTCCCAGGTAGGACAGGATCTATGATAGATAGGGTCCCAGGTAGGACAGGCTCTATGATAGATAGGGTCCAGGTAAGACAGGCTCTATGATAGATAGGGTCCGGGTAAGACAAGATCTATGATAGATAGGATCCCAGGTAAGACAGGATCTATGATAGATAGTTTCCCAACTAAGACAGGATCTATGATAGATAGGATCCCAGGTAAGACAGGATCTATGATAGATAGGGTCCAGGTAAGACAGGCTCTATGATAGATAGGGTCCGGGTAAGACAGGATCTATGATAGATAGGATCCCAGGTAAGACAGGATCTATGATAGATAGTTTCCCAACTAAGACAGGATCTATGATAGATAGGATCCCAGGTAAGACAGGATCTATGATAGATAGGGTCCAGGTAAGACAGGATCTATGATAGATAGTTTCCCAACTAAGACAGGATGTATGATAGATAGTTTTCCAACTAAGACAGGATCTATGATAGAGCATACATACTAGCGGATCAGGTCTAGACTGCCAAGTGTTTTATCTGTAAATCAATCCGCTGGCCTGCACATGCAGGCAAACGTGACACACACACACACACACACACACACACACACACACACACACTCATGCCAGCCCTAACCACAATGTACACACATAGCGCAATGCCTTCTGCCTCTGCTGATCCAAAGAGAAACACAGACGAGCCTCTGATGAGAGAGAGAGAGAGAGAGAGAGAGAGAGAGAGAGAGAGAGAGAGAGAGAGAGAGAGAGAGAGAGAGAGAGAGAGAGAGAGAGAGAGAGAGAGAGAGAGAGAGAGAGAGAGAGAGAGAGAGAGAGAGAGAGAGAGAGAAAAAAAGAGAGACAATAAGAGTAAAAGTAAGAGTGAGATTTGTTCATCCAGTCCGTCTGTCCTGAGGTCAATGACTCACGCCTGCTGAGGTCAGACATTCTGTTTCGGCGGGGGGTGTGGTCAGCCGGGGGGGGGGGGGGGTGGCGCTATATTTGTGGGCGCGCGGCCTGGAAAAGAGACTTCGTCTCAGCCCACAGACGGCGGAAAGGAACCCGGCCACAGAGTGACGGTGGCGGGAGACTCAGCCCTGTCACAATAAACACACCACCTCCGGGTTCGTCCTGGTCATCGGTACCCAAACGTTTTGGGACCGGTGATGCTTTACCCAAACACGGCATCCTCGTGCCGGTGTTGTTGGCATAGTGATGATGTTGGGGTAGCGATGATGTCGGGGTAGCGATGATGTTGCCGTAGCGATGATGTTGCCGCAGCGATGATGTTGCGGTAGCGATGATGTTTGGGTAACGAATGCTGTTTCCGTAGGGATGAGTCTGGGTTTCCCGTTGATGTTTGGGTACCGACAATGAAGAAGCAGCAGGTAGGGGGGTCTATGCCCCCCCCCATGGTGAACTCCGGTCACAGCCTCGTGGTCTGGGGGGTCGAACGCCGCTGGGAACGACGTCACGGAAGGGGCCGGTCGTGGGATCTGCACCGGGCTTCGATTCCCCCGGCGGCGGGGAGTGTGTTCTGAGGGACGGCGCGGTTGTGTTTTTAATATTATCACGTCTGTGGAATGCACCGCACATCCCCGGCCGATCGCTGCAGCAGGTTTTTGGGGGGAGGCTTCTGCCAAGGACGGAAAGCAGAGACAGGGCGCTTTCATCTTGTTATTAATTCAAGAAACAAAATAAAGTCCGCTAAACGGAACGAGAGCCGTGCGTCTCCAGCCCTCTGTTCACTGTCGTGATGGCGGGTTGCCATCTGGCTGCCAGTCCTTAACCGTAACCCCCTAGTTGGTGCGGTCGTTTGGGGTTCAGAGGTCGGAAATAAAGCGATATCAGTTGGTTAGGAAACAATAGTGAGGAAAGAGTGACCCACACACACACAAGCACAGATACACACGCATACGTGCACATGCACACATACATACCCTCACACACACACACAGACACACACACACACACAAACATACACACACGCACACACACGCACGGACACACACACACACAAAGACAAGCATGGACACACACACACACACACAAGTTATCTGCAAGCTTTGGCTTAAAGCAAAGTTGGACACGATTATAAAAATTACCCGAATAGACATCTGAGCGCGAGGAGAGGCTGTTTTTCCACCCACTACCTGGCATTATACAGAGAAATTAAGCGGTTTAAGAGAAAAACAAGAGAAAGTGACTCATCCCTCGCCCTGTCCTCTACTGCTCTCTCCCTCTCTGTCTCTCTGTCTCGTAACTAGCTGCAAACCAACCTGTTCGTGAAAACACATCTCAACTCCGATCGGAAGGAACGTACACAAGTGCATGCACAAACTAGGGCTGGGCTAATTTTGATGGTGATTCTGATTTTAGCGCCAAACAATCACAAAACCAATATAATCGAATTATCGATTCCTTTTTTTTTTACCGTTTTTTTTCACTGAATGTTGATAGAAAGTGCAGCTGGACCATATTTTAGACTTGAATATTTTCTTTTTGACTATTTTGTGTATCTTTTTAAGGAGAAATTTCAGTTACGTTCTCAGTCACAAGGTTTTTATTGGGAGAGACATGCTGAATAAATACATCCTGTTTTCAAACTCAAATATAATCTTTTGAATAATCATGATTGCAATTTTGAGATTAGGATTTCTTTCCATATTCAAGCAGCCCCAGCACAAACACACATGCACACACACAGACACACACGCACACAAAACAAACTGTTATGTGTGCCTGGGTTCCCTTGGAGACGAAGGTAAAACTGCTCTAGGGATGGATCGATAGATTTGATTATTCCGATTTTTAGACATGAGATATTTTCACACATATGACCACAACAACATGCTCATCGTTTCCAATCATTTGGAAGCCACCTGAATGTTTCATCGTGTCGTCTGCTCTTCCCTTTGTGGCTTTCCTCCAGCTGCTCTGTTGGAGATATAACCATTTCTTTGAAATCATCCTGGCTGCACCACAAGAAGAGTCTTTTTTTCTCCTCGAACACCAATAACCGGCCAAATCCCAGAAAATGTGTGGCTTCATATCACGATATTCTACCATCCAAGGACTCGTTCCAGCATGGACGGGGGACAGCTGGGCTGCTTCGCGGCTGCGAAGGACATCCTCTGAGATATTTCAACACTTCAGGCTGGCTTCATTTAAGCTCCCATTAAGCCTTTCAGATAAAGAAGCAGAGAATGTCTTCCATTTCCCCCTATGTGTCCACTACCCAGTAGTGCAGACTCCCAGATAGAACGCTGAACGTTACGCAGCCTGTGACCCAAAAACACACCAAAACCAGCTCCAAACAGCCAGCCGAGAGAGATGATTGACAGACGGGTCAACCAGCCATGGTTGGATGCGAAGGAGTTGATTGACGGGTGTCAGAGTGGGCGGGACAGAGTGGTCGACGCGCCGACCAACGCCGCAAACCGCCGCGGTGGCCAGAGATGATTGACAGGTGGAGGTGACGGGATTAAGGAGTTAACGAGACAATTAGGGGTCGCCGACGTCCCCGCGGTGCGTAGAGCCGTGCCAGGGGGCGGCGGCGGCTCGTTGAACATCAAACCTCCGCCCTCCTTCCAGAGCTGCCGCTGCAGACGGCTCTGTTTGTGGCAGGAAGTAATTATCCTCCTTCCAGAGCTGCCGCTGCAGACGGCTCTGTTTGTGGCAGGAAGTCGCGGAGCGTCTCTTTGAAGAGAGGACGCTGTTTCGCAGCAAACAGTCCCCGGAGGAATGCATGAGCGGGCCAGGCCGCCGACGGAGCCAGCGGGGTTTATTTTAAACCTGCCCCCCCCCCCCCAGGGGCCCCCAAGGGCCCTCAGGAGGGGAGCCGGAAGCCGCAATCACGGGACCTTGGGAGGTTATTTGTGAAGCCCTGACCGGAGAGCGTAAACGTCTGTCGGCCGTGACATGCGCTCTGGCTCGCACCGCATGTTTACGGCCGATCTGAGGCCGAGTGACAGTCGGGACGCGGACGGCAGCCTCGACGCTGTAAACAAGCGGTCTCCTGCTGGGCCCCGGGCTGACCGCGCGCACGTGTGTGTGTGTGTGTGTGTGTGTGTGTGTGTGTGTGTGTGTGTGTGTGTGTGTGTGTGTGTGTGTGTGTGTGTGTGTGTGTGTGTGTGTGTGTGTGTGTGTGTGTGTGTGTGTGTGTGTGTATGTGTGTGCGTGTGTGTGTGTGTGGACCCAGTGTCCCCTTTCACAGATGTTTGGAGATCTGGGCCAGAAACAATCCTTCAACAACAACAACAAACCGTCCCCCTGCACACACACGAGAGAGAGAGAGAGAGAGAGAGAGAGAGAGAGAGAGAGAGAGAGAGAGAGAGAGAGAGAGAGAGAGAGAGAGAGAGAGAGAGAGAGAGAGAGAGAGGGGGGAGAGAGAGAGAGGGTGGAGAGAGAGAGGGGGGAGAGAGAGAGGGGGGAGAGAGAGAGAGGGGGGAGAGAGGGGGGGAGCGAGAGAGAGGAAAATACAAGCACAGAATATAGTGAAACAAGCTGTCAAAATTACACTATGGGCCTTCTCTCATTCTCAGCAAAGTTCCTGGTCTCAATGAATCTTCATTAATTTACTTAAGAGTCCCTTGTTAAGGACTTTTCATTAATTCACTTAAGGGTGGGTGATCTTAATGAATCTTCCTTAATTCACTTAAGAGTCCCTTGTTAAGGACTTTTCATTAATTCACTTAAGGGTGGGTGATCTTAATGAATCTTCCTTAATTCACTCAATCAGAGTCTCTTCTTAAGGACCGGTTTTTAATACACGTGGTCTACAATGTGGTCTTAAGGACTCTTCTTTTAGAGTGGTCTCAGGGACTTTTCTTTAATTCACTGAGGAGGGGATCTTAAGGATCCTCGAAGGCCACAGGTTGAACCGGGCTCCTAAGGGGACCTTGAGTTGAGGCCCTGGGAGGTTCTGATGAGCGGGAGGGAAGCCTGCATTAGGGTCGTTTCTGAAAGTGGGATGACGTGTTGTTACGGTATGTCAGGGCGAGGTGTCAAAACCGCGCGGGAACAGGTCGGTTGGCGCCCATCAACGCAGACAGAAAGAAAAAAGGGAGGGCGTGAGAGTTATAGAGGGAGAGAGAGAGAGGGAGAGAGAGAGAGAGAGAGAGAGAGAGAGAGAGAGAGAGAGAGAGAGAGAGAGCTATACATAGACAGCAGTGTACTTTAACAGCAAGTATGCAACATTATACGAGCAGAAGATGAGAATAAATCTCATTTGTACATTGTAAGTATGAACTTATTTACATACTTTTCAAACAATTAATATTCCACGAAAACTTTTTATCTTAATGTTCCCTTTAATTACTCATCTTATTCTCACATATGTCATTTTCATGGCATATAACTTTTTATTTTGTTATTGTATTTTTATATATTATCTGAATTAGTCTCGTATTTTTTTTTTTTTTTGTTGTGCACAGGCGATGATAATGTTAATGTTCCACGGCAATAAAGCTTTGAATGCAATGAAGAGGGAGACAGAGAGAGGCAGAGAGAGAGGGAGAGGGAGGGAGAAAGAGAGAGAGTCAGAGAGAGGGAGAGAGAGACAGTCAGGGAGATGGAGAGGGAGAGCAAGGGTAAGGGAGAGGGACGGAGAGGGCGAGGGAAAGAAAGCGAGAGTGAGGGAGGGAGAGGGAGTGAGAGAAAACGAGGGAGTCAGAGGGGGAGGGAGGGAGAGGGAGAGAGAACGAGGGAAAGAGTGCGAGAGACAGGGAGAGGGAGGGAGGGAGAGGGAGACAAACAGAGTGCGAGAGGGACAGAGTGAGCGATGGAGAGAGAGCTGGGGAGAGAGAGGGAGGACAACGGGGAATATAAGAGAGAGAGGCCGGGGTCAACGTGACTCATCAGTTACAGAACATCTGACTGATATTGGCAATATCATCTCAACATGTTGTCACTGTTTTCTTTTACTCTCTGTAATTAGATTTACAGAGGAAGACGTTGCAGTGTGGATTGAACTGTAATAGCAAGAACAAAAGTAAGGCATGAGGTGGAAAAAAGCTGCACATATCTACCTTTACTTTTTCAATATTTTTCGTCATTAATCAAATTATCAGAAGTGGTAAGGGGGCCAGGGGTCCAGTGGGCAGGGCGTCTCAAAGCCAAAAAGGTTGTGGATTCGATTCCCAAAGTCCACGTCTACCTGTGGACTGGGCAGCAAGATGACCTCACCCTGACCCAATATCAATCATCGGAAGCAGGTTTGGATTAGGGCTGGGCGATATATCGAATATATGCGATGTATCGCGAGATGTTCTCCAGGGGATGTATAAAATGCCCCTATCGCGAACATCGAATATAAATTGGCACGCAATGTTTCTTTTTGCCGCCGGCGGCATACTCGTTGTGCTTTCACACGACGGGGCGACAAGATCTCATACAAAGTGAACGTAGAGACGCGTATCTGCCAATCAGCGTTCAACAGCGTGTCCACTGAGTGACATGTGTAACGTAACAGCCAACCAGCGTTCAACCGTCAAACTCGGTGCAGTGCAGTCCGGGGTGTACTGCAGCACGGAGGAGAAAGTGATTGTTGCCGTTTGCGACTCCCGGAGCTCTATATATAATAATATATAATATAATATAATTGTTTATATAATATCACGGCCAAAAGCTCTGTGCGCCTCCTGATGGCCGTAGCGTGGGGAGCTCTCATAGGGATTGGGCTTCTCAGGGTTTGTTTAACGCACAGCGTTCCCTTCTCTCGCTATTTCCGGTGGCTCTCTAAACACACTCACTCCCCCCGCCCATTGCGAATCCACGAGATTCTCATGGACG
>NC_044048.1:20414247-20419247 GCF_902167405.1 Gadus morhua | reverse complement strand
AACAAAGTCGGGGGTCATGACGACGAGCAGAAACGGGGACACGTGCCAGAGGTGGTTTAGAAGTGTGGTACTAGCATTGAGAGAGAACTCGGCCGAATCCCTCTCGGCTCCGCAGTCCCACGTTGGCTACAGTGTTGCCAATCTGGCAACACTGTTGCCAATCTGGCAACACTGTAGCTGACTAGTTTGCCAGATTGCGCCAGATTTCCCGCCCAATCTGGCAACACTGGTCGGCTAGCGTCTCCATGTAGGCTGCCTGACTGTAGGCCTTTTTATGGACCCACGTTCCCGCAACGCAATGACCACGCAGACGCTTTGACACAGTCATGAACGCTTATGGTTCTGCTTCGGGTTTTAGCTAGCGGACCAATCAGCACCCTTGCTGCTGGGTCGCCTCAACGGACGGTTCGGATTTTTGGGAGGCGCACGTCAGGCCCTTGCCTTGGACGCAAGGTGAGTCCGCAAGGACGTAGGGGGTCCATAACCCCCTTACGTTGCTTGATCGTGGAACCATAAAAAACCCTTTAGGCGGTTGCTAAGGCGGGTAACCGTACTGTTTTAAATAGCCCTCGTGTTTCCCTGGGCGGCGGGCTCGTTTCCCAAAAGATCCGGAGTCAGGACGTAGCGCTGACGATTGGTTCGAAACTAGGCATTGCCATGACAACCCCTAATAGAACCGTTTTCATGGACGGAACAGAATGAAGGTTATTGTGGGGGCCGTGTGGATATTGTTAAAATGTGATCAGGATCACGGAAACGATCGGTGATGTGGTTTCAGCATGGAACAGGAGATAAAACACTCTCATAACCACGTTGTTTGAAGAAGTCCTCTCTGTTTTTCTTTCCCATCTGGTATTAATAAAGTACACCTTATCACAGCATCTCACTAGGAAGAATGTTAAAAATCCATCATGTTAAAATGTAATTTCGCTACGGGTTTTCATCAGGCAAACAGTAAAAATATCCCCTCAGCAAGACAACATACTTGTGAAAACCAACCGTGTCCACCCTGCCTGTGTGAAACGGATGAACCAATGAAAGGGCTCGCATCCAGCGCGACAGATGTACGGCCAGGTCTGGTCTTCCCCGGTCCTGTCTCAGCGCTCCAGGAAGGGGACCCTGAATCAGCCATGAAGACATTCTACATATAACGGACTTACTAACGACCGGGCATGGCTGTACGACCCGTACTGATGCGCAGGCTCCTGCCACGTCATGTCCACAGATTGTTCACCGTCGTGTCCGCAGGCAGAAGCAGCGGAACCCGAAGGATTTATAGATTGGCTGCGACCTCGTCCAGCTCATTCAATCAACAGCAGGCTCAAGCGGTTGGGAAAACATGCTTCTGGGGGCCTTTGAACACTGAGGAACATGTTGTAGAATCTGGATGCGACGCAGTAAACGTTGGTGGTGAGTGTCCTCCGCTAACCGGGTACAGATGGAGCAGGAAGCGGCTCAACGTTGAAAGACGGGGTTAATGGAGGAAGTTCATTGTTTGGGGAGAAGCACGGTTTTTTCGGCATTGTGCCGTTTCGAGGAAAAAGCTGTCAGGAGAGTCCTTGTGGGTGAACGTCAGCGGACGGATTTACAGCGAGAAGGAGGGGGATGTCTGCGATGATCACAACGCCGACGCACAAGAAGAAGAAGAACCACACGATGACGGGTCAGGGCCTTGTCTGAAGCGTTACAAACACTTTTATAAACGGCCGAACCACAGACAAGAGGAACCAGCGGATCTCGTTCGGCTCATTGTACGCCCGCACGTATTCCAAACAAAGTCCCGCGGTCGCAGCTCCAAACACAACGTTCCCAAACACGTTCCAGAGCCACAGCGGGGAGGAGGGGGGGGGGCGGGCGCTGGGCGGTTGACCACTCCTGGCCTGGACGACGTCTTGTTTATCCAGAAGCCCCCCCCCCCCCCCCCCCCCCGTCCCCCCCCCCCCCCCCCCCGGGGCCCCCCCCCAAACACATCGACCTGAATGACACTGTTGTCGTAGCGACGACTCCGCGCGGAACCCATCGGCCCACTTTATGTGCCCGGTGTTTATTTGATTTCACAACAAGCTCCTAGTGCGGCTGTTTTTACGGCCGTTCCAGCGGCTTCCAGTCCTACTCCACTGACCCTCCCAGCTCCTCGTGTTCCCCGTCAGAAAGGTGCCGTATAAATAAAGATTTACCGACTTCCTTGCAAACTGTAAGGAGAGGAGTGAAAAGGGGAGGGGGCTTCCGATTGGACGATACAGTCCCCCCCCCCCGATCCAAAATATACTTAAAGTAAAAAAATATATATATCTCTCATAGTTACATGTGACTTCCCACGTCGTCATGACAACCAGAACACCTCCACCTGGGGGCCCGTCTCCGTCCCCCCCGGGAACAACGAGGGGGGGGGGGGGGGGGGGGCCTTCTCCCGCCGCCCACGCAGCGTCGTCCCCGCTTCTGAATTAATTAAAGTTTCTCAGTGTCTCTCAAAACTCCCAAATCCCACGCTGAAGTCGGGGTACACCTTGGTACCCAGTGCACGCAATTCCTGACTGGGTCTCCCCCGGTTGCCACGGCGACTCGTCCCATAACCGGGTGGGGGGGACGTGTGCTCCGTGGCGGGCTGGTGGAGGCCAGGACGGGCCTCCCCGGGCCACGCCTTCTGGGGGCTCCTGGCATCTGGTGTTACTTAGTGACCTGCCCGGGACTCCTCCTCCTCCTCCTCTCCCCACTGCTGCTTCTCCTACTCCTCCAACACCTCCTCCTTTTCTTCCACCACCTCCTCCAGATTCCACAGCCCCTCTCCCTCCTCCTCCTCCTCTCCCTCCTCCTCCTCCTCCCCCCAGTAGAATGTAGCAGAGGTGAGCACCTCTTTACAGAATAGTGGAAACACGTGCAAACACACACACACACACACACACACACACACACACACACACACACACACACACACACACACACACACACACACACACACACACACACACACACACACACACACACACACACACACACACAAACACACACACACACACACACACACACACACACACACACACACACACACTTCTGTGGTCATGTGGTCCCCATGCTGCTCGGCAGGGGGGGGGGGGGGGGGGGGGGGGGGGGGCGCGTCATTACATATTTTCAGAATAATTTCAGAATAAAAGACCCCCATTCACACCATTACGAGAGGCCATTAGGATTAAGAGCGCCTGGGATGGTCTTTGGGAGTTCTGCTCCCCAGCTGGGAAGGGCCAGGAGCTGGGACCCACTGGGAGGGTGTGTGGCACTGGGTGCGTTGTCACTGAGACGTGTGTTGTTGTGTCCCTGTGTGCGCTCTCACGGTGAGCGTGTTGTTGTGTCCCTTTGTGTTGTGGTGGCACTAAGAGGGGGGACACTGTTTCCCTGTGTCTGTTGTGTTTGTTGTTGTGTCCCTTTGTGTGTTGTCACTTAAGAGTGTGTTGTTGGGTCACTTACAGTGTGTTGGTGTGCCCCTGTGTGTTGTGTGCGTCTATGTGTGTTGTTGTGCCACCGTGAGTGTGTTGTTGTGTCACTGAGAGTGCGTTGTCGTGTCCCTGATTGTGTTGTGTGTCACTGAGAGTGTGTTGCTGTGCCCCTCTGAGTGGTTTGTTGTGTCACTTTGAGTGTGTTGTCATGTCCCCGAAGTGTGTTGTTGGTTCCCTCGCTGAGAGTGTGTTGTTGTGTCACTGGGAGGGTGCTGTTGTGTGTTATTCTCCGTTTGTGTACAACCTGTGTTCTGGTCCAACAAACTGTTCTCAGCGAGTCCACAAACACAACACTACAGGGAGAGCCACACCCCTCGGCCTCACGCACACACAGTGTTGACGCTTAAGTCACTGTCCAGCGAGGGGCCCCAGCGAGGCCCCCAGCAAGGATGTGTTCACCCCCCCCCCCCCCCCCCACCCCAGTAGACCACCTCCCAGGTCGGGACTGTAGCATAATTAAGTACATAACTGCACTATAGTTACTCTACTATACTTGAGCACGTACTTTACTATACTTACTTTATTACACTTAACCTGTGCTTTATTATACTTAAATACATTACTCAACTTACTGTACTTAACTATACATTAACTATACTTAAGTACACTGTACTTTACTATACTGTACTCAAGTATAGTAAAGTACTTTACTATACTCAAGTACATGACCGTACTCTACTAAACTTGAGTACATTACCTTAATGTACAATCCCTATTACTTGAGACCTTTGGAGTCCGAGAGAGAAGAGATTTAGCTGAAATTAGAATTTCAGATTGTGCTTTGTGTGGTGACCCGTTGGGTACAGTTACAAAGACAACAACAACAACTAGATCGTCGAACGACCCGATAGGTACAGCTACAAAGAAAACAACAACAACAACTAGATCTGGACCCATTAGGTACAGTTACAAAGACAACAATAACTAGATCAGATAACGACCCGTTTACTATAGTTACAAAGAAAACATCAACAACAACAACTAGATCAGCTGCTGCTGAGAGGAGATTCAGACTTGGTTAAAACCCAAACTAATTGCTCTGCGGAATCCAAAGTGCATTTTAAATGTTTAAACCTTTTCCAAATCATGCGTCACGGCGACCCTGAAAGGCGGTTTGTGCTTTGAATGAATATTATGAAATAATATGTGAAGACAGTAATTGAGAGAATAGGAAATAGGAGAATATAAATAGAATATAACAGAATCAAAGCCAATGGCAAGAGAAAAACATCTAATACACATTTTTTACATTTGGACTCAGAAATAAACATGGGGTTGATTTTCTAAAATCGAAAACTACAAACGAAGTGAACTGAGAAGAGTGGAAACAAAGCTTAACACAGATCACTTCCATCGTCGTATTATTTACGTGCATTTAGACCACAACTATTCCCTCCATTCTGAGCCTTTTTCCTTCCCGTTATTCTCGAACATCTCTTTCTGTTATTCCGCCGACCCATGTCCAGCCAGAACAATGCTGCACATAGCGGAGTCCACACACACACACAC
>NC_044048.1:20406747-20409247 GCF_902167405.1 Gadus morhua | reverse complement strand
ACTCACACACACACTCACACACACACACACACACACACACACACACACACACACACACACACACACACACACACACACACACACAAACACACACACACACACACACAGACACACACACATACACAAACACCACACCCCCTCTCCTCCATGTTTGGATAATTACACTTTCTGGAGACGTTTCATTTCCTCAGGCACTGCCTCTGGCACCCTAGGGGTCCTCTTCGGGAATAATAAACACAGCACACAGCCTGACTGTACGTCACATGTTAGCGGGACCACATGCTATGTAAGAGGGCTGTCATCACCAACGCAGCGATATGGTCTTCTTCTCTCTCTTGCCCCCCATATCAGCGCCGCTGGTCACTGGGATCCAGGTTTATGAGAGAGACCAGCAGAGGTCAACTGGTCTCTCCTGTTCACTGGGATCCAGGTTTATGAAAGGGACCAGCAGAGGCCAACTGGTATCTCCTGGTCACTGGGATCCAGGTCTATGAGAGAGACCAGCAGAGGTCAACTGTCTCTCCTGTTCACTGGGATCCAGGAGAGCCGGGGAAAGGATGTGAAGGATGTGTGCATGGGGGGATGGTTCTCTAGAGGTTTGCTACATGTTCTCTAGGAAAGGTTCCATATAGGTTCTCTAGAGGTTCTCTAGAGGATCTCTAAGAGCGGTTCTCTAGGGGTTTACTCAGAGCGGTTCTCTAGAGGGTCTCTAAGAACGGTTCTCTAGGAGCGGTTCTCTAGGAGCGGTTCTCTAGGAGCGGTTCTCTAGGAGCGGTTCTCTAAGACCATTTCTCTAGAGGTTCTCTAAGAGCGGTTCTCTAACAGCTGTTTTCTACATGTTCTCAAGAGGATCTCTAGGATCTGTTCTCCAGAGGTTCTTTAGGAGTGGTTCTCTAGGAGCGGTTCTCTAGAGGTTCTCTAGGAGCGGTTCTCTAAAGGTTCACTGAGAGCTGTTCTCTAACAGCTGTTTTCTACATGTTCTCTAGAGGGTCTCAAGGATCTGTTTTCCAGAGGTTCTTTAGGAGCGGTTCTCTAGAGGTTCTCTAAGAGTAGTTCTCTACAGGTTCTCTATGAGCGGTTCTCTAGGGGTGATTCTATAAAGGTTCTCTAAGAGCAGTTCTGTACAGGTTCTCAAGGAGCGGTTCTCTACAGGTTCTCTATGAGTGGTTCTCTAGAAGTGATTCTCTAAAGGTTCTCTAAGAGCGGTTCTCTACAGGTTCTCCACAGGTTCTTCACAGGTTCTCTAAGAGCGGTTCTCTATAGGTTCTCTAGGAGTGATTCTCTACAGGTTCTCTAAGAGCGGTTCTCTCCAGGTTCTCTAAAGGTTCTCTAAGAGCGGTTTTCTACAGGTTCTCTTCAGGTTCTCTAAGAGCGGTTCTCTAGAGGTTCTCCGCAGGTTCTCTAAGAGCAGTTTTCTACAGGTTCTCTAAGAGCGGTTCTCTAGAGGTTCTCTACAGGTTCTCCACAGGTTCTCCAATAGCAGTTTTCTACAGGTTCTCTACAGGTTCTCTCAGAGCGGTTCTCTAGAGGTTCTCTAAAGGTTCTCAAAGAGCGGTTCTCTGGTAGCAAGGTGTTCTGAGAAAGCAGTCTGGCCGTGCTTCAGCCGTCAGGTCATCTTACAGGTCAGATACACATGACCGAGATCAGTGTTCACTGGAGCACATTCTGGGTCACAGGTCACAAGTCACCGTGTGACCGTAGGGTTATGGCTGTTGTTCCCATGATGCAGAGTAGGTTATGGGAGGAGGATTGAAGGGAGGGGGGAGGAGGGGGGAGAGCTGTTGAGAACCAGAGATGACCAGTCAGAACAATGTCGCAATATGGTTGTTAGGTAAGGTTTTCGAGTCTCCAAAAACATTGCTGGTTTTCCTCCAAGAGCCCTGAGAACTTGGAAAATATTGCTGTATTCTGTGATTGTGTTTGTGTGTATCTGTGTCTATGAGTGTGTGTGTGTGTGTGTGTGTGTGTTGTCTATGAGTGTGTGTGTGTGTGTGTGTGTGTGTGTGTTTGTGTGTCTATGAGTGTGTTTGTGTGTATGTCTATGAGTGTGTGTGTGTGTGTGTGTGTATGTATATCTCTATGAGTGTGTATGTGTGTGTGTGTGTGTGTGTGTGTGTGTGTGTGTGTGTGTGTGTGTGTGTGTGTGTGTGTGTGTGTGTGTGTGTGAGTCTATGAGTGTGCATGTGTGCGTGTGTGTCTAGAAGTATGTGTGAGAGTATTTGTTTGTCTATAAGTGTGTGTGTGTGTGTGTGAGTGTGTGTATGTCTATGTGTGTGTGTGTGTGTGTGTGTGTGTGTGTGTGTGTGTGTGTGTGTGTGTGTGTGTGTGAGTGTGTGTATGTCTATGTGTGTGTGTGTGTGTGTGTGAGTGTTTCTTTGAGTGTTAGTTTGTGTGTGTGTGTGTGTGTGTGTGTGTGTGTGTGTGTGTCTGCGTGTATATGTATGGGTGGGACTGTTAATTTGCTTTTGTGTAGTCACCTCACTTTCATATCCATGAGGAA
>NC_044048.1:20351747-20401747 GCF_902167405.1 Gadus morhua | reverse complement strand
ATTTGACAAATTTCAATCGCTTTTATCAGGGTTAGCTCGCTGTTGCGGAGTAAGATCTTCCTTACACTGTCATTGTGTATGCCTGTGACAAGTCTGTCCTTAACCAGCTGGTCTTGTAGATTTCCAAATCTGCATGTCTTCACTTTATTCCTTAAATCACTCACATAGGCTTCCACAGTCTCACCTTGTCTTTGGTTCCTGGTGAAGAACACGTGTCTTTTCATAGTGATGTTTGGTTTGCGGGTTGCAAAGCTCACTGAATTTCCTTTTCAGTCACTCGGGGTCCTCTCTCGATTCGGCGGGAGTAGTCTCCACTCCGTCATCATCCACAACAGCGGGAGCATATACGAAAGAACGTTCGCGTTCTATGGCTTGCAAGCCCGCCAGGTTCAGCAGGATAAAGGCTTGTGTACGTGGAGGCTTGTCTGAACATGCTGCCGCAACAAATATGTCGTATTCCTGTTCAAATATCCTCCAGTTTTCTGCGACGTTCCCGTCAAACCCCAGTGGGTCTGGTTTGCGGAATCCCTCGGCCATTCTGCTGCTAACGTTAGCACCCACTCAGTCACTGTAGCTTGAACACAACGTCCACCCGTATTAACGCTCCTCCGTCTTTGGATGCAATAGGTCCGATACTTCTGACACCATGTTTTAAGATGTGTTCAATAATCGTCCTTAGTATCTTTCAGGATATTTATTTAACATTCACAGGGTTCATCAACTAACAGGCATCTCTTGGGTGGCCACGATCTCACTTCTTCCCACCTCCGTGCCAGCACGTAGCGCACATGCCTTCTCGCTCGGTACGGTGGCTCACCTGTGACAATGCGTATGAGCATTGCATATAGTTCTACAGGTATATGCACGCCTGTGTGTGTGTGTGTGTGTGTGCGTGCCTGTTTGTGTGTGGGCCTGTGTGAGTATTCGGGCCTGTGTGTGTGCATGCTTGTGTTTGTGGGAGTTTGTGTGTGCATGCGCCTGCCTGTGTGAGTGTGTGTGTGTATGTATGTGCGCCTGCCTGTGTGAGTGTGTGTGTCTGCGTGCCTGTGTGTGTGTGCGTGTTTGTGCCTGTGTGTGTGTGTGTGTGCGTGCCTATGTGAGTGTGGATTGCCCTTTCCTCCTCTGGGGGACCTTGGGGTCGTGGTGGCCAGGAAGGTGTCCTTTGTTAACCCGAGTGTTCTGACGCTGGGCTGCTTCTGAATCCATCATCTTTAGTCACGCGTCTCTCCTCCCAGCGTCGCCATGGCGCCAGGGGGGGGGGGGGGGGGGGGGTAGCGGGAGACCTGCGTGGGTGGGCAGAGTTTAGTGTCCTCTTCAGTTCTCTGGGAATGTGGATTCTTTTGTTTGCTTTTATTGTTGTTTTGCATATTTCTTAAGTTCTGTTAAGGGCTTAAAGTTCTACTGGCACCTTACTGAGCGGCAGCGCTTCCTAGTAGCTCTTGCAGTTCGTTTTGTATTTGTTGTTTTGTATCTAGTGGGTTTTTCCACCTGTTATCCTGGGTTTTTCTGACGGCAAATGACTACAGCTTCACACATTCTGCATGTGGTCTTGTATTGTGGCGACCGTGGCCGTTGCCACGGTGTTCAGGGTGCCTGAACACGGTGTGATACTGTGTGATAGTGAGTTATTATTCCCGACACCGTCACCGAGAAGGACATGTTCGTTTGTTGGGTGCGCTGTTTGCCGTGTATGATGTTGGTTATGACTAAAGGCAACTCTCGGAGTCGTGCGGTGATAGGGGCGCGAGAGTTGTCTAACTGCTGAAGCTGGGATCCCGTCTCGTCCTTCCCGCGCTGCTCGCCACATTGGTGTCAGAAGCACTGTCGACTCCAGTGCTCTGGTCAGGGACTGAAGGTCTCGCTGGTCCGCTTGGTCCAGGTCGAGCAGCATCCACGCTGCCGTGCCCCCCAAGGCCAGCGCAGGGTGGACGACGGCCTCCTCGGCACCCCTGCCGTTGTGCCACTCAGCAAGACGGAACTGAGCCAGGTATGGCTCCAGTGCCGTTGCCCCGGAGAACTTCGGCAGCCTAACCGCTGTCCTTTTCACCAGGGGGATAGGCAGCTGCTGGTTCTCCGGCCCTTCCGGTCGTGGCCACAGGGGGGCGCTGCACTCCCATAGCGCAGGGTGCGTCGTTCTCCTTGGGCTTTGACCGTCCTCGAACAATGATGTGGGATGGTTCATGAACATTCACGAACATTCGCGCTCATTCATTGAGCGTCACAAGACGAAATAACATTTAACAGATAACACTTATTTTACAAATTACAATTATTAGCGATGCTAACTTTTTATTTGTATTGTATTTAATTGTTTAATCACACTTAGCTAGTAAACTGAGTGTATAAGCACAAGCTAGCTAGACTATGATACACTTTAAACACACTTGTTAAATTCAATACAATACAAATATAAAGTAAAAAGAAGTGTTATCTGTATTATGTTATTTCGTCTTTGGCAACATGAGCGCGAATGTTTTTTGAAACCTGCCTGGCAACGGACAATCGCGTAGAACGATGACGTTATGTTTCGAACGCAGATTACAATTTTCGCCCCGGTACAATTTTGGTGTGACAGCGCAAGAGGTTCAACTTGTGATGGTCCTAGCCCCCCCAGGATCCCTTGCGGCACCCTGAACTCGGCGACCACGCACACGGTCGCCACAATACGTTTCCGGTAATGTTTTGATTTCGCTCACATCTCCGATATTAAATCGAATTGATACACCAAAACACGAAGATAATCAGGACCAACCTGCTATTGGTCCAGTAGATGTGTGTTCACGTTGCTCTTCTTCAGCTCCTGAACTCAAACCTCTGAACATGCATCGTTCTTGTTGCCATAGTGATTTCTTTGTCTAGAATCCCAAAATATTCTTGGAGCCATCATGCACCTCTAACCATCAACCATCTGCAAAGAAATATAATCAACTACAGTATTCAAATATCTGTTTCATCAAATTAACACAAAAAGGCCCCTTCTTAAAATCTTTTTTTATTAGAAATAATTTAAAAAAAAAAGTCAATCTGTCCCCTATTAGCAGAGGCGGACAGAGTACACAGCTTCCTTACTTGAGTAAAAGTACAGATACCCCTTGCTACATTTTACTCAAGTACAAGTAAAAGTACTACAGTCAGATGTCTACTTAGGTAAAAGTACTGAAGTACTTGTTTTTAAAAGTACTTGAGTATCAAGAGTACAAGAGTATGTTTTCTAAATATTGCATTACTACTGCCACAGTGCTTACATTTATGTATAGAAACGTCCTACATGGAGTTATGAAAAATGTTAACACCTTGGAGAATGTTAAAGGAATTGAAAGTAAAATCAAGTAATTTTCATCTTTTTACCATGGCAATAGCACAATAGTATACTTAAGCAATAGATCACGCCAGGCTGTGGTATGTGCTCATTATACCACTGTTAAGGGGCGTTGTCCGGCCCCGACGCGCAGCGGAGGGCCGGCGACCCCCTTCACAGTGGTATAATGAGCACATGCCACTGACTGAAGTGATCTATTGCTTTTATACAACGGTTACTGTTATGGCGAAACGAAAGTCATAGACACACTACATTTAAAAAGAAACCAAGAAAGTCAAAGTAGCCGTTTTGTTAAAGACTACCAAAAAGTAGTCCCTCCTGGCTGCCGCTATGCATCGACGGTCGCTATGCAACACACTTTAGCGTCCCTCCGAGAGAAGGCTCCGATAGAGCGGTTCGCCGGCAATTTATCCTATGGAGCAGTTCACTCGCCGTGTGCTTAAGCTTTCGTTAGTCTCTCCATCGCCTTGCTCACTTCCGGAGTAACAACATTTACACCCTCTCCATCATCCAACACATGTTTTACTTTGTAACTGTTTCTACTTCCAGGCGCGGAGTGATATGCAAACTTTCACAAAATGATCGGGCGTCATAGCAGTTATGTATATGCTCATTATACAACAGTTGGGAACCAATCAGATCGCTGGATTTAGGTCCCCCGTTGTATAAAGTATAACAGTATACTCAAGAACATAAAAACAATTGCTCAGCTTACATAAATATTAGAGCTGTCAGTTAAACGTGTTATTAACGGCGTTAACGCAAACCAAATTTAACGGCGTTAAATTTTTTATCGCGCGATTATCGCAATTATTTTATAAAAAAAAAAATATATATATATTTTTTTTTTTTTTTGGCTCAAAACAAAGAAGCAGTAGCCTGACTGCTATGTTCAAATGACATTTGTTCAAAGCAGTCGTTTAATTGCACTATAGGCTCTTTTTTTGTATCGTCCTGTTTTGATCAGTGTATATACCAATGTTGTTATCAATAAAAAATCATTTGCACAAGGCAAGCCGATGCACTTCACCATGTTGATAAGAGAATTAAAATGAGAAGAATTATGGGACAAAAAAATCAAGGGATATTTAGCATAGAAAAATAATTTGCGATTAATCGCGATTAATTAGAGTTAACTATGACATTGATGCGATTAATCACGATTAAATATTTTAATCGCTTGACAGCTCTAATAAATATGCAATATCAGAAAAGAAAATTCAGCTAACAATTCTATGTATGTGTGAGTTTCTCCGTTTTTTTATCAATCAAATCAACAATCGTCTCTCATCTAATTCTGACCATGGAGTTGGCTTTGGCGGAAAGCAAAGGTGATTGCTGATAGGCTGAAGGCTGTCCTAATCCGTTTGAGAGGGAATCACGTTTGAGAGGGAAACAACAAATTGAGGGTTTCCGTGATTTTTCTTTTCTCCTTTTATTTTTTATTTTTCAGAAGGAGTAACGGGTACTCACGGTTATGGATAGAAATGTAACGGAGTAAAGAGTAAAATATTTGCCTCTCAAATGTACTTGAGTAAAGTCATGAGTACTCCCAAAAAATGATACTCGAGTAAAGTACAGATCCCTCAAAATTGTACTTAAGTACTGTACTCAAGTAAATGTACTCCGTTACTGTCCGGCTCTGCCTATTAGTCATTGAGACCTTACGGATAATTCATTCATTCAAACTTCATCTGATCTAACTTCCAACATTCAGTCCAAGAAATAAAACAATCCGGCTCACAGAACCATATTGAACGGAGAGGTACATTTGAACTCAAGATAACTCGCACTACTTGATTATTTTGTCCCTTCGTTAAATTGATTTTCATAGTGTTCTCTCCGAACTGTGATATGCTTGTGATTTTTTTGTAATCAAAGTTTTTCGAATGTTTCCTTTTGAAGAATCCATGTTAACAATGTGCACAATAACACAATAATCAACATAAACAGCTCAATAAGGCACATTATTAATCCCAGAGATGCATGGTCACCACTTCCTGGTGATGCGGTCGCGTTGCCGTGGCTACAGCTCCGGGTGCCCCGATTGGCCGTTCTTCTTCTGGGCGGCGCTCAGCTTCTCCGGGATGGTTTTGGTGAAGAAGGCGTACACGTCGCTGGCCAGGTGCTGCTGCACCTCCTGCTTCATGTCGATGGACAGGTAGTTCTCCTGGGGCCCGTACTGCGGCCAGGGGACCAGATCGGGGCCGCCAGGACTCCTGGACACAGGGGGACGGACGGACGGACGGATGGGGGGGGGGGGGGACACCTCAGTCCACGTCACTTGAAATGGCGATTGACATGAATATAGCTAAAGTTGTTTTCATTTGAAATTGCGAGTTGAAGTAGTGTGGAATGGAATTGTATGGAATTGTATACGGGATAAAGCACGTTTTCTAGAATTGATAATGTAAAAGAATAGATGGTAAAACATGGTTACAAAGCAACAAAATATCATTAGTTAAACAACTAGCAAATTGAGTTGAAACAAAGCATATTTTCAATGCAGGCCTATTCTGTTAAATCAAAATGTCTCGGACTGTAGACATGACAAAGTCCTCCTCTAAGTGAAGGAGACATTGGGTGTTTTCATGGAGAAGCTTGGAGGTGTTGTTCCTACCCTGTGCGGGCGAAGTTCCCCCAGTAGGACATCAGCAGTTTGGACAGCTGCAGCTCCTCTGCTGTGCAGGCACCTACGGGTGCAGTAGGATGGCCAGAGGCACAGGTTCACCTGGATTCTGTATAGCCTACCCCCTTTCCCCCCACCACCCCTTCTTCTTACCCTCCCCCTCAAAACACCTGTTTTATGCACTTACTGTATGGTTGTACTTCCTGGCACTTAATGAACGCACTTATTGTACGTTTTACGTCCTGGCAGTTTAAAATAGTACTTGGAATCGTGTAGCATCTTATCCAAGCTATCTATGTTGTTTACATGTAATGGGTTAACCTAGAGATTGTTAGTTCTTGGTACCTGGTTCTATGAATGTCCTTACTGCACTGACAGAGATATATTGTTTGTCTGAATTGTCTGAAATGTACTCACTTCGCTGGAATTAGGTTGCTTTGGATAAAAGCGTCTGCTAAATGTAATGTAAATGAAGGGGGGGGGATTCACATCCCCCCCCACCAAGATGGCCGCTCAACTGCCAAAGTTCATCAATACTTATTTTGTTAGATTATTTCTAGAACCTTCCGAATGGCGGCCTACTCACCGGTCAGCTGGTCGTGGGTGGTGGTGAAGCAGAATCCCATCACCAGGAAGATCTCATCCCCGTGGTCGGCACCCACGAAGCTGGGCCGCTTCTCCTTGAGGAACTGGGGGGCATGATGGTACTGGTACAGGTAGACTGGGGCCCCAGCATCTGAGACGGAAACACACAGGGAGGGAGGGACAACATGTGAGCAGAAAATAACATAACATCTGAAATGGACACACACAGGTTGGGACAACATGTGAGCAGATAATGACATAACATCTGAGAAACACACACACATGTGAAAAGATAATAACATTACATCTGAGACACACACACATGTGAGCAGATAATAACATACCATCTGAGCAGATAATACAAAGATAACAGAGCAGATAGGATGTGTCACAGCAATACTGTACCAACAGCGACATATTGTTACTTCTCTTTCTTCGGATTAATGTAGCTTTGGATAAAAGTGTCTGTTAAATGCCCTACAAGTAAATGTTGATTAAAATGTAATTGTGACGGTAAATGTAAATGTCACAGTAGAAAGTCGAGACAGTTGAAGAGTTAAGAAGATAAATCAGTAATAGGAAGAACAAAATTAAGTAAACAGCAATGTAAATGCAAAAGAACGTAGTCCTCTTCACGCTGACCTCTGTGGGCTTTGGCTGTGGTGATGCCTGGGACGGTGAAAATCATGTCTCCTAGCAGCTTGGTGAAACCCTTTCGGATTTCATTCCGATCCTCAGTTGTTCCTAAGTATTCCTCCTCCAAAATGTCCAGTAGGGGTTTATCTTTGGGCTGGAAAACACACACCAGAGATCCCTTTTATATTCCAATATCATATCCACAATGGAACCACCACCCAGGACTGAAGCTTAGATTATTAGACAATCGATTGCTTTCACAACTGTAATCTTTTTTTCTGCGTTTACACTGTATCCATCATGGTTGTATAATAACAAGTTATCGCTACAATTATGAGCTAGGAGCTAACATGGCTAGCTATCATATCAACAGTAAACAAAGCACAGAGATGCAGCTTTTCTTTCTCCAGTGCATCCCAGTTCTTCCCAGTGCCAAGCTAGCAAGCAAACTGGGTGGAACACTCCCAGTATGGCCACTCACCTCCGGGTGGAATACTCCCATGATGGCCATGGTCTGCTCTCTGTCCATCCCCTCGGTCCAGTTCGGGGGGCAAAACATCTAAACAAAGAGACAAAATGGCCGGTTGCCCATCGTTATTCTCTCTTCTCTTTCAGTCTACATTTGATTTTATACATCATTTTTTATTCATTACGTAGTTGAGGAATTGAAATGCCCAGAATATTCTGCTATAGAATAACTAGCACCAACTTATTTGTATATGTTGATTTAGTGCTAATTAACTGATTTAATTAGTTAATTAATTTAATAAAAAGAAAAAAACGTGGATACCAGTGCAACCCTAAAACACACAAATTAAGCCCTACAACTTTGATAAATCCAACCCCAGGACGTCAGACCACGCCTCCTCCGTTACACACAAACGGTCGTGGACTCACAGAAGGCAGCAGCCAGCCGCCCTCATCGTTGTTGATCCCCATCATGAAGGGGATCGGGAGGATCTGGTGGTCCCGGTAGATCTTGTTCACTTTGTCTGTCAGGAAGAGTCCATCCACAGTCACCGGGAACCTCAGCGTCGGGTCCTGGAGGAGAACGGGATGTTAGGAGTCTGCAGCCAGGGTTGGCAGATTTGGTGGGGGATCTGGCCCAATCTGGCAACACTGCCCTTGGGGTTGGCAGATTGGAAGGGAAATCTGGCCCAATCTGGCAACACTGCCCTTGGGGTTGCCAGATTGGAAGGGAAATCTGGCCCAATCTGTTAACACTGCCAAAGGGCAGTCAGACAGGCGTTACTTAGGCCCCGTCCACACGAAGCCGAAACGGGCGAAACCGTTACGGTTTCGATCTATCCGGTTTCGAAGTATCTCCGTAAAGACGAAGCCAAGCGAAACCGGATAGATCTGTAGAAACGCTGTAGTAAACATTCCAGGCCCATAAGGGGCGCTGCTTCTGGTACACAAATCCAGAAGAAGAAGAGGCGAGCATGCGCATAAGGCTGCCCCCCGAACCACTAGCAACACAAACAAACAGCTCTTCTACGATGGCAAACTAGATTCTCAATAAATAATGGCTTAGCAACCCAACAAGGGACATGATATGCTGCAGAACGATTACAAGCTTGTAGTCCGCCATCATCTTTTTTGTTGTGATTTCTGAGACTCCGCGGGCTTAAGAGCCATTGGCTAGAAGGTCGAGGGGTGGGGCGATGACGTCATGGTTTGCGGTTTCAGTCGGTTTCAGGCGTCCACACGAAACCAAAACGAAACCGGATAGATTTGAAACCACCTCCGAGGGTGGTTTCAGAAGTTTGCGGTTTCGGTCAGCGGATTCGCCGGCTTCGTGTGGACGGAAGGCCGAACCGTACAAGACCTTTGCGGTTTCGCCATGAAATCGGCTTCGTGTGGACGGGGCCTTAGTCCTGTTCACACTGTGTTTCACCGTGTGCCAGTAGATCAATCCTGAACCAAAGTGTTTAAACCTTTCAGGACTCACAGTCATTAGAGCCAGGAATGCATTGGAGTCCATGTTCTTCAAACATCTGGTAATCGTCTCAGGGCTGGCGTCACAGCCTAATTTATTGGCTACCATCTAGTTATGAAAAAGAGTAGGCAGCTGTTGAATATACAAGTATGCTGTATACTGTACACAGACACACACACAGACACACACACACACACACACACACACACAAACACATAGACATACACACATTAAAGGTGATGTAGGTAAGTTAGCCTTTTTCAATTGAGCTAAACCTACAAAACGTACATACTGCACCTTTAACCTGATTAGTTTCCCTGTATGCATAAGACGTACCTGGGTCATTAGCGGTGATTGGTCGGACACCAGGTTTTTCAACGCCGCGGTGCCACTCTGTGCGATGGCGTGCTTGAACAGCCCGGCGGACATCGGAGAGATCGTCTAGAGGCCGCAGGGCAGAGACAAAACATCCATGTCAGACCAGTCGCACACTGAACCCATCACCACCAACACAACAACCCCCACATGGGCAGTCTGGGGCGGCCGGCCACATGAAGACCCACCTTTTTAAGATCGCTTTCACCACAAAACCTCCTTCCCTTCCCTCCCCTTTCTCTTTATTATTTTTTTTTAAATATTTTTACTTACATACGTTCTCATTAAATTCTTATCATGTTTTGTTCACTCAGCAAAGGTGAACAAAAGGTGAGTATTTAGAAAAGCGCTATCAAAATCGAAGGTTTTATTATTACAATTATGATTCCGACGGTTGTTAGCGACCGTGTTGAACCGGTGCTCGCCCACATGGGTTAGCCCTGAAGCCTGGGGGGGGGGTGGGGTCAGCATGATCCACCCGACCGTACTCTGTTCACATCATCCTCAAACCACGGCGTGAGCTGGTGCGTGTAGGTAGGTGGAGGAGCTCTGACCAGCAGCGAGACGCTGATGCCCCCCGCGGACTCCCCGAAGATGGTGACCAGGCCGGGGTCTCCTCCGAAGGCCCGGATGTTCTGCTGGACCCAGCGCAGCGCCTCCACCTGGTCCAGCAGGCCCAGGTTCCCGGGGACGGCCCCGTCTCCGGTGCTAGGGGAGGGACCGACACAGGCTGCTGATGACACACCTGACAGACTCCGCTGGACTATACTCGTCTTTGATTTGACTCCATCAGGGCGACCGGGCGTTAGCTCACTGAGTCCAGAGATGTGGGAACACACCGTTTAGTTGAGCTACGTTAGTGGTTCTGCTACGCTCCTAACCCTTATTGGCAGCCAAATAGGTAACATCTTGTTGTTTTTACCGCTACAAAGCCTTGATTACATTTGTTTCTATTTTTGCACTCGGTTCTATGAACAGCCGTATTGTGCCGACAGTGATATATCGTTTTTTCTCTTTCATCTGACAAATGTACTTGCTCCAAGTCACTTGGGATAAAAGCCTCTGTTAAAAGGTCAATGTAAATGTATTTATATTTGAGTTATGGATTTTCCTGATTTTCCCTCACGGTATCCCTTAAGTCCTAACATTGGGGAGTCTCCGTTCAGTCCGTCTCCTGATCTCCTGACCTCTGACCTCTGACCTCACCTGAGGAAGCCCAGCAGCCCCAGGCGGTACTGGAGGACAACCACCACCACGTCCTGGTAGGCCGCCAGTGCCGAGCCGTCGTAGATTGTGGCCGCGCCGCTGGTGAAGCCCCCGCCATGGATCCACACCATCACCTACAGAGGGACCCCCAACACACACCACATCAACCAGTCAGCCCCCACCACACTAACCAGTCAGCACCCACCACATCAAGCAGTCAGCCCCCACCACACTAACCAGTCAGCCCCCACCACCCTAACCAGTCAGCCCCCACCACCCTAACCAGTCAGCCCCCACCACACTAACCAGTCAGCCCCCACCACATCAACCAGTCAGCCCCCACCACCCTAACCAGTCAGCCCCCACCACACTAACCAGTCAGCCCCCACCACACTAACCAGTCAGCCCCCACCAGACTAACCAGTCAGCCCCCACCACACTAACCAGTCAGCCCCCACCACACTAACCAGTCAGCCCCCACCACACTAACTAGTCAGCCCCCACCAGACTAACCAGTCAGCCCCCGACACACTAACCAGTCAGCCCCCACCACACTAACCAGTCAGCCCCCACCACACTAACCAGTCAGCCCCCACCATACTAACCAGTCAGCCCCCACCACACCCACCAGACCTGTAGCTCTACTTTGAGATCAGTGTCAACCCCCTGCGCCCCCTTTGGGTCAAAGCTGCCCCTACAAGGGCAGGGCTGGGTCTCAGAGTCACAATGACCTAACTGACCACCCCTGAGCCCTGAGGCTGGGGTTAGATAAGCAGGTTGTCACCCTCCTTCAGTGGCACCCTTCAGTGCACCCTTCAGTGGCACCCTTTGGGTGGATGCTGGCCCTCTACTGCCTTACTCTTTCACATGGGCACTTTGCTTGATCTAATTCTTTCATCACATATCCTTGCAGGTAAACCAACTGTCCCTAGACATTTCAGGCATGCAAACTAGTCACCTTTCGGCGAAATTCGCCGTTTTGAAGACAAAATTGACCACTTGTGTGATTCGTGGAGATCCGTTGAGAAAACATTTTTTTGGGGGGGGGGGGGGGGTCCTTGTAGCGCCTGCTAATACATTCTCAATGGAGAGGCGAGCGGACAGAGAGAAGGCGCAGCATTCTGTCAGGCGGAACGACAAGTGGGCGCACTCCCGTGGAACTGTCTTCCGTGCTCGTCGAACGCATGCGCGCGCTCGTGAAGCCGCGTGGCCAACCGACAGCGCGACCGGAAAGTCGCCTACCATCTGAAACGGCCAAGCGTGAGCCCAGCGGAGCCTTTAAATGCCTCGTTTCCACCGAGCGTTTCCACCGCCGACAGTACCCATGGTAGGCCGGATGTCGATCGCCGCGGCAGCTACGTAAACATCCCGAAGGTGAACGACGAGAACTTATTCCCAAAACAAACATAACAAAAATATGGTCACGTAAATAAAATATACAAACGAACAGAGCTTCGTCTCCCCGCGACCTTATATTATCTAAAACGTTCTCATCGATTCAGCCAATGGGAGTGAAGGGTAAACAAATGATAAGGCACCACCACACAAGTTAAGTAACGATCGCTGTAGGCTTCAATATCATGCAAGCACTTTGTTTTCTTTTTATTTTGTTCTACATCACAATTGCATGCTTTAATAAAGTATTGTCTTCTTTAATAGGTCCATGCTCCACCTCCTTGTTCGCCCAAGCTAACGTTTTACGCGACACGTCCATTGTCCAGAATAATACCTCGCGGTTTGTTTTTATCCCCATGTCACGCCCACTTTTGGCAGTGGAAACGCGAACCGTGCCGCAACTTTGCGAACCGAACCGAACGCACCCTCAGGTGGAAACGCGCCGAAAGAGAATTTTTCAGCGGGGTCACCAGTTGTGGTGATACATACTAGTCGATATAGGTGAGAGAAGCGGGCCCTTGAGACACTGGTCCAGGCCAAGAAGAAAAATAAATAATGGCATACTCCTATTGCCCTGTCCTCCCACCTCTTTTTATTCTTCTCAATATTCTTTCTTAATTTTGTAATAAGTTATGTACCTATTGGGGCTGCCCTTGCACATAATAAATTAATGCTTTGTTCGTAATTGTGCGCAGTCCTGTAATTTTTTTTTAGCTTGTGACTAACCCTAATACATTAAAAAATGTAAAAGAAAACTCCCCGGAGTATAAACCTGGAACCCTATAGCGGGTCTGTGTTTTTCTCAGCTCACGCATCATTCTCACCTTTTTCACCCCGAGCCAGTTTGCATGCCTGACATTTGTTTCACCTTGTTTATTTCAAATAAATTACCTTTATGATTTAAAACTGTATTCTGTTTGACTCCCTTTATTATGTGATGACGTACGACTCCACCGTCACAGATCAAACACTTAAAATGGTACCTAGCATGGCCATTAGTGAGCATTCAAATCAGATAAACCACATTGGAGACGTGGTCTGGGTACAGCATGGACCTGTCCTCCCCCAGGACCCTTAGACGTGGTCGGGGTACAGCATGGACCTGTCCTCCCCCAGGACCCTTAGACGTGGTCGGGGTACAGCATGGACCTGTCCTCCCCCAGGACCCTTAGACGTGGTCGGGGTACAGCATGGACCTGTCCTCCCCCAGGACCCTTAGACGTGGTCGGGGTACAGCATGGACCTGTCCTCCCCCAGGACCCTTAGATGTGGTCTGGGTACAGCATGGACCTGTCCTCCCCCAGGACCCTTAACGGCAGGTCTGAGCCCGGGGCGGCGTGCGAGGGAGCGAAGACGTTGAGGTAGAGGCAGTCCTCAGACACGTCCGGGAGCTCCACCTTCATGGAGAGGAACGTCATCAGGCCTTCCAGGAGTTCTTTGCTCTGAAGGCACCTGTTGGAGAACACCGAGAGATTCATTCCTCATGCTCGGGGATAAGGCTTCGAGGTCAACTGAGGCCTAATTTGGTTTCTGACAAGATGACGAAATACAATACAGCTCGGACAAACTGGTGAAGCTTGTACGACTACTGCTCATTATGTATGAAGTATCGGTCAACGTTTCCAAATAACAAATATTAACCTCCTGATTTGAGGCCAATATTGTCACATTTCACATTTAATTTGGGGGCACTCCCGTTTGTGCCCGCTCACTCCTGTTACTAATCACTCCTCTTAGTGTATGCTCACTCCTGTTTGCTTGTCTGCTCACCCCTGTATGTGATCACTCCTGTGTGTGTGTGTGTGTGTGTGTGCTAACTCCTGTATGTGCTCCCTCCTGTGTGTGTGTTTGTGTGTGTGTGTGTGTGTGTGTGTGTGTGTGTGTGTGTGTGTGTGTGTGTGTGTTTGGATGCTATGGTGTTGTAGTATTGGTCATTCCAAATAAAGTAATCAAATGTGTGTGTGTGTGCTCACTCCCGTGTGTGTGTGTGTGCGTGTGTGTGTGTTTGAATGTGTGTGTGTGTGCTCACTCCCGTGTGTGTGTGTGCGTGTGAGTGTGTGTGTGAGTGCCTGCGTGTGTGTGTGTGTGTGCGTGTGTGTGTGTGTGTGAGTGTGTGTGTGTGTGTGCGTGCCTGCGTGTGTGTGTGTGTGTGTGTGCGTGTGCGTGTGTGTGTGTGCGTGCCTGCATGTGTGTGTGTGTGCGTGTGTGTGTCTGCGTGCTCACTCCTTACATGTCGGGCTCCTTGGTGGCCTCCCTCACGCCCTCCCACCCGTCCGCGGGCTGGGGGGCGCTGAACCTCAGCGGGCCCACGGGGGGCTTGGCGAAGGGGACGCCCATGAAGGCCTGGACGTCGGCCTCCTGACCTTTGACCCCGACGTACCGGCCCCTCAGGGCCCCCAGCGTCGCCTTCACCACGGGCCCTTGGAGCGAAGGCTGCCGGGGTTAGACTCAGAGCGCTTTCTACCAGCATCCAATGCGGAAGTGACAGACATTGCAGTAGCACCGGGTGGCCACTACGAGGTGGTACCAAAAGGGAGCAACTCTTCGTTTTCTCCCTTGTTAAACAGGCCGTTTTCACAGTCTTATTAAACCTATTTACAGCCTGGTCCTAAAAAACATTCTAATCAGTATGTTTTGTTCATATCACCATTACAACACTGAGGGGGGTGAATTCTTTTTTAGCAAGCTAGTTTTTTATTTTATTGGAGGTTAAAATGTATGAATAATTAGGGGCGCGGCCTGTTGAGTGACAGCTAGCCGCTGACTCTCACCTCCACTCGGAGGCTAGTTTTCCGGATTAGCATGCTATCTCCGTCATCTTGACCTCGACTGCGTTCATTCCTATTCTTCATTCCGGTGCCAGGATGCCTTGCTCTGCGGTCAACTGTATCAAACGATTGTTTAAAAACGAATGAGCTACGAGCTAATTCGGTGTACGTCACATAGATGAGCGTATCTCCCTCCCCTTGACGTCACATCAATGCCCTTTTGTGGTTAGAGGAAATGAGGCGGAGTCAAACTATGACAAGATGGCGACGCTCATAAACCAAGAGAATTGGATGCATTTGGAATAACTGAGGTCTGCCTCGGATGCTTCATCCATTTTATATATTATCTATGGTAAGTCTAGAACAGGGGTCGGCAACTGGCCCGCGGGCCGCCAGTTGCCGACCCCTGGTCTAGACTGACCATAGTGCAAACTGCAGATTGTCTCAATGGAGTCCAGCCTCTGCTTCAGCTGGTAGTGTGGTTTGCAGTAGAGGACGCCCTGTCTTTGTTAGAGGCCTAATACATGCGTGCCTCCTCTGATTGGGTTAGCGGTCACATGTTGATGGCACAGGGTGGCATGAAGTGGCTCAGGAGGTGAAGCGGGTTGGCTGGTAACCGGAAGGTTGCTAGTTCGATCCCTGGCTCCTCCTGAGCTGAGTGACGAGGTGTCCCTGAGCAAGACACCTCACCCTAACTACCGACTCCGCCGTCGGTGTGTGAATGTTAGCATGAATGGGCGAATATTAAGCAGCATTGTAAAGCGCTTTGAGTGGCCATTGGTTAGAACAGCGCTGTATAAATGCAATCCTTTTACCATTTGACACGCCTGTCCTCTGCTGTATGAACTGAAGGGGCCTTTAGAGCAGAACAAAGCCCTGCTGTCAGGGCTTATTGTTGGGCTGTTTGACCAGGTGGGGTCAGGTGTGGTGGAGCCTCCTCAACAGGTGCGTCTCATCTCCAGACCAATGGCAGTTCCTCTCTCAAGTGTTAATAGGAATGGGCTACAAGTCCCTGCAGTCCAAACTTCAAGGGAGAGCCCTAGCAGAGCTTATAGTGGTGTGAATCTATAATGAGGAGCATGTTGTCCATACTTGGGCTGGGTCTCTCCACAGAACTGCATCAGCGTATGCATTATGGGTAATTAGTCGTTTTCATTTTCTATTCCCATTAGACTTAGGAATGACCTATGAATCAGTTATAACAATAAAATAGCACGTATATTGTTTCACAATTCCTTCTTTTAATTGGTTTATTATAAAACTTTAGTTAGTTTAACGCTTGACCAACTTACTAACTTGAGTGCTCTACAATCTGACCTGCAGCAGCAACAAGCGACCAGGACTCAGTCACCCATTAATACCTCCTCGTCGCGCTACTGTCAACGCAACGGAGAGAACCGTTCGTGACCATATTTAAGTCTTATCTTATCTACTTGTATTGAATGGTAAATAAGTGACAAACTCTGCAATAGTGCGACTTCGAAATGGCTTTGGACATGCCGCGCCGGAGCCACTCTCTGTCAGCTCGTCTGCGGATTGCTAGCCTTTCCCATGTTCTCACGTCTGATCTTTCAAGGCGAGATGGTTCGTTGAATTGTTATTGCACTTTTGTAAATGCAAACGTCTCTGGATAATGCATGAATAAGAATATAACATGCATATGGTGGTAAAACCTGCGTCCACGCACAGCATGGTCCGTTTGCGTTTGGTAATATAATAAGCTCATTTTGCGTTCAGGGTGGTGGATTTGAGTCATTTATCAGGAAGTATTTTTCTTAAAGTAAGCCTATTGCATAATCAGCGGTATATAGGGTAAGGGTCGGCAGATTGAAAGCGAAATATTCCTATTGGTATGATTATCATAATTCAAATTGTATCAAAACATTAAACAGAGGCTGATAAATAAATCATAATAAATATTAAGGATCCATGATGATCACGGAAACCCTGGATTGTGAATCGCTTGTCCTTCGCTGGTATTTTATATTCACTCAATCAAATCAAATCAAATGTCGCTGACTTACCTTGAGTTTCTGCACACGCAGAAAGACAAAACAACGCGCACGAGAGCGCGACTGTCACTGCGTTAACACAGAGCACCATCATGCAGCTTGCAGGATCCTTCTCTCTGGGGGGTCTGGTCTGAGGTTCTCAGTGGGTTCCCAGGCGACTGACAGCGAAGGATCAGTTGCACAATTTACTCCACTCAAGGACAGACGATCTCTTTGATTAGCGGTGTCAGCGGCCCATCGGTCAATGTCCGCTGATCAGACAACATCCATTTATTGTGACGTCCTACGAGGCGAAATCACAAGTCCATTTATGTCCCACTCCTAGCCTGCCTCTGATTGGCCAAGTTGTTGCAACATGTGCTTTTAGTTTAAACGCTGCCCAAGTGCTTTGCGGCAGAGACATTGGGTGTTGTCTCAATGGGTGGGTTTAGTGTTACAATAGTGAGTTATTATTACCGACACCGACGGTTATGTTAATTAGTTATGTTGATTGTGTTTTGGTGTGTCATGTGTGCGTCGAATAAAGGCAACTCTCGGAGTCGTTTAGGGCGAGAGTTGTATAATTGCTGGACCTGGGCTCCCGTCTCGTCCTTCCCGTGCTGCTTGCCACAGTATTATGCCACATCCCCTCTCTGCACTGTAAGACTTTGATGTAGGCCTAAATTGACTGCGAAATTCTGACTGTGTATTTAACTGTAGGCTATATATTACACAGTAATATTACTGTAAACAAATAGTACCGTACTGGTGAAACTGCTTCAAGTATTCAATTGTAATTTTACAGTGAAAAGTTTTACAGTGTGTCCAGTTGGGCCTAGTGCCGTCTCCTCCTGTCTGCTCCGTGATGTAGGCCTATGAAACAAACCATTTTGTGCACTTCAACCACAAGACCCGTAGCCTGATCGTGTGACGTCTCTTCATAAATGGTACGAACACACCAGACGCGTACACGCGTAAAGATTTACGCGCGTAACGCACCTAAACGCGCCTACGCTCCTAACGCGCCTAGATGAGTCCATGTCCATGCAAGTGAACGGAGCGTTCCCTCTTCGTCATAACTATCAAACCAAACATCCTTCACATTCACCGAGCGAACATTACGAAAGTAAAATGCACATTTCTCGCTAATTTTTTTTTCCATAAACGCATTTAATGGCGTAACTATGTTACTATTTCCAACCAGAATAAAGAAAGTTGTCGGCCGTGGCTGCGCTGGAGTCCGAGCCGAGGTAGGAAACCCAAACGCCGCTGTGTTTGGGTGATAGAGTTTAGATCGGGTTAGATTAAATAATCTCGGATATAAATAACAATAATCGGGTTAAATAACTTCACATGGTGTGTCTGGTGTGTTTCCAGCATTCGTAGTGTTGATCAGCAGATATATAGTCCGCCAAGACGTTGAGGTTGCTTAGTAACCAGAGACTCCATGCAAGTGAACGGAGCGTTCCCTCTTCGTCATAACTATCAAACCAAACATCCTTCACATTCACCGAGCGAACATTATGAAAGTAAAATGCACATTTCTCGCTAAAAATGTTTCCATTAAAGCATTTAATGGCGTAACTATGTTACTATTTCCACCCAGAATAAAGAAAGTTGCCGGCCATGGCTGCCATGGACATGGCTGCGCTGGAGTCCGAGGTAGGAAACCCAAACGCCGCCGTGTTTGGGTGATAGAGTTTAGATCGGGTTAGATTAAATAATCTCGGATATAAATAACAATAATCGGGTTAAATAACTTCACATGGTGTGTCTGGTGTGTTTCCAGCATTCGTAGTGTTGATCAGCAGATATATAGTCCGCCAAGACGTTGAGGTTGCTTAGTAACCAGAGACTCTGTCCATGCAAGTGAACGGAGCGTTCCCTCTTCGTCATAACTATCAAACCAAACATCCTTCACATTCACCGAGCGAACATTATGAAAGTAAAATGCACATTTCTCGATAAAAATGTTTCCATAAAAGCATTTAATGGCGTAACTATGTTACTATTTCCACACAGAATAAAGAAAGATGTCGGCCGTATGCTTCTGTCCAAGCTCACTACTCTCTGCCAGTGACGTCGGGTCAAGCTCAACGCTGATTGGCTATTGCGGCGCGTATGAGCGTAAAAAGTTCAATTTTTTGAACTCCTCGTACGCGCGTATATGTACGCGCGTATATGTACGCGCGTATATGTACGCGCGTATATGTACGCGCGTATATGTACGCGCGTATATGTACGCGCGTATATGTACGCGCGTATATGTACGCGCGTATATGTACGCGCCTAAAGGCGGCTGCATGCTTCAGCGTTGGTGTTACGTTGTTGCGCAAAATTTACTCAAAGCAATTCATGCTCCCTTTTAGGTTGCGCGTGCTGCGCGTGTTGCCAAGCAATTTACCGCCAGAACAGTAGGTGGAGTAATATGTGGAGTAAAGTTTTTCGTTGAAGACGACCTCGAGAATGACGTCTTTGTCTGTGGGAGTCGTTGGTTTGTTTATGTGCCAGATCGTGTTCTCCCCATACACAGTGAATGATGGCAACAGACAGAGGAACAGGGGTGATGAAGTTGTTGATCATTGGGGTTGTATAAATGTGCATATCTCTCTACATTTTAAAACGACATAATGTGTTGGCAGCAAAGTTAACTTCACTTCACGTTAATGCTTTTGTATATGAGCCTGCCGGGTCGTCCTTGCCTTCTGGCTTTTAAAAATGGCGGTATGAAAACAGGAAATGTGATACTCCAGACAGGAAGTAGTAACCAGACCAGCAGACCAATCACAGCCTTGCAGGCTGCGCGGCTCGCGTAAAAGCTTACGTAAAAAATGACGCAAGTCTAGAAAAATCGCCCGACGCACGCAAGACGTGAGAAGTCGCGCAAGGGGTGCGCAAGGGCGCGCAAGGGCCTCTTGCGCTTGCGCTTACGCTTACGTAACTGAGCATAAATCGGTCTTAACGCGAGTAAAATGTTGCTTATACGCGTGTAAAGGCGGCTGCATGCTTCAGCGTTGGTGTTACGTTGTTGCGCAAAATTTACTCAAAGCAATTCATGCTCCCTTTTAGGTTGCGCGTGTTGCGCGTGTTGCCAAGCAATTTACCGCCAGAACAGTAGGTGGAGTAATATGTGGAGTAAAGTTTTTCGTTGAAGACGACCTCGAGAATGACGTCTTTGTCTGTGGGAGTCGTTGGTTTGTTTATGTGCCAGATCGTGTTCTCCCCATACACAGTGAATAATGGCAACAGACAGAGGAACAGGGGTGATGAAGTTGTTGATCATTGGGGTTGTATAAATGTGCATATCTCTCTACATTTTAAAACGACATAATGTGTTGGCAGCAAAGTTAACTTCACTTCACGTTAATGCTTTTGTATATGAGCCTGCCGGGTCGTCCTTGCCTTCTGGCTTTTAAAAATGGCGGTATGAAAACAGGAAATGTGATACTCCAGACAGGAAGTAGTAACCAGACCAGCAGACCAATCACAGCCTTGCAGGCTGCGCGGCTCGCGTAAAAGCTTACGTAAAAAATGACGCAAGTCTAGAAAAATCGCCCGACGCACGCAAGACGTGAGAAGTCGCGCAAGGGGTGCGCAAGGGCGCGCAAGGGCCTCTTGCGCTTGCGCTTACGCTTACGTAACTGAGCATAAATCGGCCTTAACGCGTGTACGCGTCTCATACGCGCGTAAACCAATGGTTCCCTATGGAAAAATTGCCGATTTTATACGCGTGATACGCGGGTAACGCTTTTGGTGTGGCCGTACCTTGGAGGCCACTGTGCGCTGTGTGTGTGAGTGAGTCCAGAACCGGCCTTGCCTTGCAGACACTGCGGTCTCTAGTCAGAGAACAGGCGGAACGGGTTTAGGACTGCAGGCAGCGGGCCAGTGACCGGACGGACGTCTCTGGAGCGCAGATGGGAATGTTCTGCAGAAACCTGATCTATTACCTCTCTACACTACTCTCTGCCCACTGTAATTATTTTCATTGATTTTTTAACATCAACTGAAACTAAAATTGGGTGTGAGAATCGGTTGCGTCTGTCATGCAGTGAGTTGAGGAATAGGCCGTGTGCAACTACGTAAAAGCACATGTGGCAACAAGTTGGTTAGGTTTGGGGTTAAGCCAATCAGAGGCAGGCTAGGAGTGGGACATAACTGAATTTGTGATTTCGCCTCGTAGGACGTCACAATAAATGTATGTTGTCTGATCAGCGGACATTTACCTATGGGCCGCTGACACCGCTAATCAAAGGGATCGTCTTTCCTTGAGTGGAGCAAATTCTGGAACTAATCCTTCGCTGTCAGTCGCCTGGGAACCCACTGAGGACCTCAGACAGACCACCCAGAGAGGAGGATCCTGCAAGCTGCATGATGGTGCTCTGTGTGAACGCAGTGACAGTCGCGCTCTCGTGCGTGTTGTTTTTTCTTTCTGCGTGTGCAGAAACTCAAGGTAAGTCCGCGACATTTGATTTGATTTGATTGAGTGAATATAAAATACCAGCGACGGACAAGCAACTTACAATCCATGGTTTCCGTGATCATCATGGATCATTCATAATTATTATGCTTTATTTATCAGCCTCTGTTTAATGTTTTGATAAAATTTTAATATCATAATCATACCAATAGGAATATTTCGCCATCAATCTGCCGTCCCTAGATACCGCTGATTATGCAATACCTTAAGAAAAAATACTTACTGATGACTATGACTTAAATCCACCACACTGAACGCAAACTGAGCTTATTATATTACCAAACGCCATCAGACCATGCTGTTTGTGGACGCAGGTTTTACCACCATAATATGCATGTTAGGCTATATTCTTATTCATGCATTATCCAGTGACGTTTGCATTTACAAAAGTGCAATAACAATTCAACGAACCATCTCGCCCCAAAGATCATACGTGAGAAGAACATGGGAAAGTCTAGAATCCGCAGACGAGCTGACAGAGAGTGGCTCCTGCGCGGCATGTCTGGACTAGTGTGAAACCAAAGCCATTTCGAAGCAGTGTCGGCGCTAAGGTGGGGCATTTGGGGGCCGTGCGGGGAGTCAAAAGGTGACTGGGAGATACGCCCATCTAGGTGACGTACATCGAATTAGCTCGTTGCTCATTCGTTTTAAAACGACCGGTTGGTGCAGTTGACCGCAGAGCAGGCTTCCTGGCACCGGAATGAACAATAGGAATGAACGCAGTCGAGGTCATGATGACGGAGATAGCATGCTAATCCTGAAAACTAGCCTCCGAGTGGAGGTGAGAGTCAGCGGCTGGCTGTCACTCAAGAGGCCGCCCCTAATTATTCATACATTTGAACCTCCAATAAAATAAAAACTGGCCTGCTAAAAAGAAATTCACCCCACCCAGTGTTGTCATGGTGATATGAACTAAACATTATGGACCAGGCTGTAAATAGGTTTAATAAGACTGTGAAAACGGCCTGTTTAACAAGTGAGTCAACGAAGAATTGCTCCCTTTTGGTACCACCTCGTAGTGGCCACCCGGTGCTACTGCAATGTCTGTCACTTCCACATTGGATGCTGGTAGAACTCGCAGTGGTTGGGGCTTGGCCTAGACACTCGTGCCCACTGCAGAGTGTCTGGACACCTCGCCCTGACCGTGTCCGACAAGCTTGCAGTCACCTTGCGTGGCTGACTCCGCCGTCGGTGTGTGAATGGGGGAATGTGAGGCGGCGTTGTAAAGCGCTCTGAGTCTAACCCCGGCTGCCTTCGCTCCAAGGGCCCGTGGTGAAGGCGACGCTGGGGGCCCTGAGGGGCCGGTACGTCGGGGTCAAAGGTCAGGAGGCCGACGTCCAGGCCTTCATGGGCGTCCCCTTCGCCAAACCACCCGTTGGCCCGCTGAGGTTCAGCGCCCCCCAGCCCGCGGACGGGTGGGAGGGCGTGAGGGAGGCCACCAAGGAGCCCGACATGTAAGGAGTGAGCACGCAGACACACACACGCACACACACACACACACACACACAAACACACACACACGCACACACACACACACACACACACGGGAGTGAGCACACACGCACACGCACACGCACACACACACACACACACACACACACACACACACACACACACAGGAGTGAGCACACACACACACACACATTTGATTACTTTATTTGGAATGACCAATGACTCACACGGGAGTGAGCACACACACGCACACACACACACACACACACACACAAACACACACACAGGAGTGAGCACATACCAGAGTGAGCACACACACGCACACACAGGAGTGAGCACACACACATACAAACACACACACACACACACACACACACACACACACACACACACACACACACACACACACACACACACACACACACAGATACACACAGGAATGATCACACACAGGAGTGAGCAGAAACAGGAGTGAGCAGAAACAGGAGTGAGCAGAAACAGGAGTGAGCGGGCACAAACAGGAGTGACCCCAAATTAAATTTGAAATGTGACAATATTGGCTTCAAATCAGGAGGTTAATATTTGTTATTTGGAAACGTTGACCGATACTTCATACATAATGAGCAGTAGTCGTACAAGCTTCACCAGTTTGTCCGAGCTGTATTGTATTTCGTCATCTTGTCAGAAACCAAATTAGGCCTCAGTTGACCTCGAAGCCTTATCCCCGAGCATGAGGAATGAATCTCTCGGTGTTCTCCAACAGGTGCCTTCAGAGCAAAGAACTCCTGGAAGGCCTGATGACGTTCCTCTCCATGAAGGTGGAGCTCCCGGACGTGTCTGAGGACTGCCTCTACCTCAACGTCTTCGCTCCCTCGCACGCCGCCCCGGGCTCCGACCTGCCGGTAAGGGTCCTGGGGGAGGACAGGTCCATGCTGTACCCAGACCACATCTAAGGGTCCTGGGGGAGGACAGGTCCATGCTGTACCCCGACCACGTCTAAGGGTCCTGGGGGAGGACAGGTCCATGCTGTACCCCGACCACGTCTAAGGGTCCTGGGGGAGGACAGGTCCATGCTGTACCCCGACTACGTCTAAGGGTCCTGGGGGAGGACAGGTCCATGCTGTACCGCGACCACGTCTAAGGGTCCTGGGGGAGGACAGGTCCATGCTGTACCCAGACCACGTCTCCAATGTGGTTTATTTGATTTGAATGCTCACTATAACGGCCATGCTAGGTACCATTTTAAGTGTTTGATCTGTGACGGTAGAGTCGTACACCATCACACAATAAAGGGAGTCAAACAGAAGGCAGTTTTAAATCATAAAGGTAATTTATTTGATATAAACAAGGTGAAACAAATGTCTAGGGACAGTTGGTTTGCCTGCAAGGATATCTGATGAAAGAATTAGATCAAGCAAAGTGCCCATGTGAAAGAGTAAGGCAGTAGAGGGCCAGCATCCACCCAAAGGGTGCCACTGAAGGGTGCCACTGAAGGAGGGTGACAACCTGCTTATCTAACCCCAGCCTCAGGGCTCAGGGGTGGTCAGTTAGGTCATTGTGACTCTGAGACCCAGCCCTGCCCTTGTAGTGGCAGCTTTGACCCAAAGGGGGCGCAGGGGGTTGACACAGATCTCAAAGTAGAGCTACAGGTCTGGTGGGTGTGGTGGGGGCTGACTGGTTAGTATGGTGGGGGCTGACTGGTTAGTGTGGTGGAGGCTGACTGGTTAGTGTGGTGGGGGCTGACTGGTTAGTGTGTTGGAGGCTGACTGGTTAGTGTGGTGGGGGCTGACTGGTTAGTGTGGTGGGGGCTGACTGGTTAGTGTGGTGGGGGCTGACTGGTTGGTGTGGTGTGGGCTGACTGGTTGATGTGGTGGGGGCTGACTGGTTAGTGTGGTGGGGGCTGACTGGTTAGTGTGGTGGGGGCTGACTGGTTGGTGTGGTGGGGGCTGACTGGTTAGTGTGGTGGGGGCTGACTGGTTAGGGTGGTGGGGGCTGACTGGTTAGTGTGGTGGGGGCTGACTGGTTGGTGTGGTGGGGGCTGACTGGTTAGTGTGGTGGGGGCTGACTGGTTGGTGTGGTGTGTGTTGGGGGTCCCTCTGTAGGTGATGGTGTGGATCCATGGCGGGGGCTTCAGCAGCGGCACGGCCACAATCTACGAGGGCTCGGCACTGGCGGCCTACCAGGACGTGGTGGTGGTTGTCCTCCAGTACCGCCTGGGGCTGCTGGGCTTCTTCAGGTGAGGTCAGAGGTCAGGAGATCTGGAGACGGACTGAACGGAGCCTCCCCAAAGTTAGGACTTAAGGGATACCGTGAGGGAAAATCAGGAAAATCCATAACTCAAATATAAATACATTTACATTGACCTTTTAACAGACACTTTTATCCCAAGTGACTTGGAGCAAGTACATTTGTCAGATGAAAGAGAAAAAACGATATATCGCTGTCGGCACAATACGGCTGTTCATAGAACCGAGTGCAAAAATAGAAACAAATGTAATCAAGGCTTTGTAGTGGTAAAAACAACAATATGTTACCTATTTGGCTGCCAATAAGGGTTAGGAGCGTTAGCTTAGCAGAACCACTAACGTAGCTCAACTAAACGGTGTGTTCCCACATCTCTGGACTCTGTAAGCTAACGCCCGGTCGCCCTGATGGAGTCAAATCAAAGACTAGTATAGTCCAGTAGAGTCTGTCAGGTGTGTCTTCAGCAGCCTGTGTCGGTCCCTCCCCCAGCACCGGAGACGGGGCCGTCCCCGGAAACCTGGGCCTGCTGGACCAGGTGGAGGCGCTGCGCTGGGTCCAGCAGAACATCCGGGCCTTCGGAGGAGACCCCGGCCTGGTCACCATCTTCGGGGAGTCCGCGGGGGGCAACAGCGTCTCGCTGCTGGTCAGAGCTTCTCCGCATTAGAAACGCGCTCGGATGGGCTGTTGTTTCGTCCGCAACCGCATCACAAACGCATCATCCGTCCGCATTCGATCCGCACCAACGTTTTTTTACCCATTTTAAAAACCGCATCCGCCGATGCGAGGCGCTGCTGACGCGATGCTAGAAAGCTCTTGCGTGTTCTTGATAGGAGACTGATCCAATGAAGCAAAGATATTGCAAGGCTAAAGTCCCTAGTAGGATAGCCTGCGCTGCCATCTCCGAAGCGTTGATCAATGGTCCGCCCCCAAAGACGTTGACGTCGCTTAGCAACTGAAGACGTTACCACAAAAAAAAAAGATCCACATTCCTTGACAGAGATCTGCTTAGCATCATTGAATTCTGAAATATAATTCACCGCCGGAAAACGTTATATAACAATGAAAAGAAGTATGAATATTTGGTTTAACCGCCACCCGCCCGAATTTAATCAAAAAAAATTTGTCGCGTCATCCGCCCGATCCGCGGTTTAGCCGCAGAGTCTCTACTCCACACACACACACACCCGCTCACGCCGTGGTTTGAGGATGATGTGCACAGAGTACGGTCGGGTGGATCAGCTGACACGGCTTCAGGGCTAACCCATGTGGGCTAACCCAGTGAACAACACATAAAAATAATTTAATAGGGACGTATATAAGTAGAAATGTTTTTTTTTTAAAGAGGAGAAAGGGTGGAGGCGGGTAGGAGGTTCTTATGGTGAAAGCGATCTTAAAAAGGTGGGTCTTCATGTAGCCGGCCGCCCCAGACTGCCCATGTGGGGGTTGTTGTGTTGGTGGTGATGGGTTCAGTGTGCGACTGGTCTGACATGGATGTTTTGTCTCTGCCCTGCGGCCTCTAGACGATCTCTCCGATGTCCGCCGGGCTGTTCAAGCACGCCATCGCACAGAGTGGCACCGCGGCGTTGAAAAACCTGGTGTCCGACCAATCACCGCTAATGACCCAGGTACGTCTTATGCATACAGGGAAACTAATCAGGTTAAAGGTGCAGTATGTACGTTTTGTAGGTTTAGCTCAATTGAAAAAGGCTAACTTACCTACATCACCTTTAATGTGTGTATGTGTGTTTGTGTGTGTGTGGTGTTTGTGTGTGTGTGTGTGTGTTTGTGTGTGTGTGTGTGTGTGTGTGTGTGTGTGTGTGTGTGTGTGTGTGTGTGTGTGTGTGTGTGTGTCTGTGCGTCTGTGTGTGTGTGTTTGTTTGTATACAGTATACAGCATACTTGTATATTCATAACAACAGCTGCCTACTCTTTTTCATAACTAGATGGTAGCCAACAAATTAGGCTGTGACGCCAGCCCTGAGACAATTACCAGATGTTTGAAGAACATGGACTCCAATGCATTACTGGCTCTAACGAAAGTGAGTCCTGAAAGGTTTAAACACTTTGGTTCAGGATTGATCTACTGGCACACGGTGAAACACAGTGTGAACAGGACTAAGTAACGACTGTCTGACTGCCCTTTGGCGGTGTTGCCAGATTGGGCCAGATTTCCCTTCCATTCCGGCAACCCCAAGGGAAGTGTTGCCAGATTGGGCCAGATCTCCCACCAAATCTGCCAACTCCAAGGGCAGTGTTGCCAGATGGGCCAGATTTCCCTTCCAATCTAGCAACCCCAAGGGCAGTGTTGCCAGATTGGGCCATATTTCCCTTCCATTCCGGCAAACCCCAAGGGCAGTGTTGCCAGATTGGGCCAGATTTCCCACCAAATCTGCCAACCCTGGATGCAGACTCTAACATCCCGTTCTCCTCCAGGACCCGACGCTGGGGTTCCCGGTGACTATGGATGGACTCTTCCTGACAGACAAAGTGAACAAGATCTACCGGGACCACCAGATCCTCCCGATCCCCTTCATGACGGGGCTCAACAGTGACGAGGGCGGCTGGCTGCTGCCTTCTGTGAGTCCACGACCGTTTGTGTGTAACGGAGGGGGCGTGGTCGGACGTCCTGGGGTTTGATTTATCAAGCACACACCGACATGGACTGAGGGTTGTGTTGTGGGTACAGTGGCGGTGTGTATTGATGTTGTGCATCACTAACGGGTTGTTGTAGGGCTTATTATGTGTGTTTTAGGGTTGCACTGGTATCCACGTTTTTTTATTTTAATTAAATGAATTAACTCATTAAATAAGTTAATTAGCACTAAATCATTTATACCACAAATAAGTTGGTGCAAGTTATTCTATAGTGGAGGGTCCTTGTGGGCGATTCAATTCCTCAGATATGTAATGAATAAAAAATAAAGTATAAAATATTAAATCAATCAACATCAAATGTAGACCGAAACGCTAAGAGAATAACGATGGGCAACCGGCCATTTTGTCTCTTTGTTTAGATGTTATGCCCCCCGAACTGGACAGAGGGGATGGACAGAGAGCAGACCATGGCTATACTGGGAGTTTTCCTCCCAGAGGTGAGTGGCCATACTGGGAGTGTTCCACCCGGAGGGGAGTGAGCAGGTGTTGTAGCAGGAACAACTCATTCCGCCATTTTGCTAGTCCGTGGTACGATGGTAGCTTAGGCTCCTGTCCACATGTCGAGTCTTTCTGGCAGGTTTGCTTGCTAGCTTGGTACTGGGAAGAACTGGGATGCACTGGAGAAAGAAAAGCTGCATCTCTGTGCTTTCTTTACTGTTGATATGATAGCTAGCCATGTTAGCTCCTCCTAGCTCATAATTGTAGCGATAACTTTTCATTATGCAACCATGATGAATACAGTGTAAACGCAGAAAAAAAGATTACAGTTGTGAAAAGAACCGACTGTATAATAATCTAAGCTTCAGTCCTGGGTTGTGGTTCCAGTGTGGATATGAGATTGGAATATAAAAGGGATCTCTTGTGTGTGTTTGCAGCTCAAAGATAAACCCATACGGGACCTTTTGGAGGAGGAATACTTAGGAACAACTGAGGATCGGAATGAAATCCGAAAGGTTTTCACCAAGCTGCTAGGAGACATGATTTTCACCATCCCAGCCATCACCACGGCCAAAGCCCACAGAGGTCAGCCTGAAAAGGACTCCTCTCATTAATAAAGCATCATTAAGCACTGTTAATAACGTCAGTCTCCACTGCTTGGAATGATATCGCTCTACACTACGTTCTTTTGCATTTACATTGCTGTTTACTTCATTTATGTTCTTCCTATTACTGATTTATCTTCTTAACTCTACAACTGTCTCGACTTTCTGCTGTGACATTAAGCATTTAACAGACGCTTTTATCCCAATCAACTTAAAATAAGTACATTTGTGAGAAGAAAACAATAACATCGCTGTCGGTACAGTAGTGCTGTGACACATCCTATCTGCTCTATCTTATGTATTATCTGCTCACATGTTGCCCCACCCTGTATGGTATGTTATTATCTGCTCACATGTGTGTTTCTCAGATGGTATGTTATTATCTGCTCTGTTATCTTTGTATTATCTGTTCAGATGTTATGTCATTACCTGCTCACGTGTGTGTGTGTGTGTGCGTCTCAGATGTTATGTTATTATCTGGTCACATGTTGTCCCTCCCTCCCTGTGTGTTTCCGTCTCAGATGCTGGTGCCCCAGTCTACCTGTACCAGTACCATCATGCCCCCCAGTTCCTCAAGGAGAAGCGGCCCAGCTTCGTGGGCGCCGATCACGGTGATGAGATGATCCTGGTGTTGGGATTCTGCTTCACCACCCAAACCCAGCTGACCGGTGAGTAGGCCGCCATTCGGAAGGTTCTAGCAATAATCGATTAAAAAAGGTAAAAAAAAAAAAGAAAAGAAAAGCCTTTTGCTAATTTCCCTTTTACTGTTTTTACTGTTTAAAAAAAATGCATTATATGTTTAAACAACCAGTTTTTCCTCTCTCTTACACTCTGTAGCACTTTGAGATTTCTGAATGCTCGTGCTCTACAAATTAAATATATTATTTTTATTATTATTATTGAAGCACTGGCAGTTGAGCGGCCATCTTGGTTCCATTATGTTTTGAACGCTAGCTTGTGGGGGGGGGGATTGAATGCGGAACAAAGCCCGCAATGCACCCTTAATTTACATTTAGGGCATTTAGCAGTCGCTTTTATCCAAAGCGACTTATAATAAGTACATTTTTCAGAAGAAAGAGAAACAAAAATATATCACTGTCGGTACAGTGAGGGTGTTCATAGAACCAAGTGCTAATGTGACCTTGGGTACACTGCAGCTCTTCTGCTTCTTATATGAACTCACAGAGACAGGTTGGGTGGAGCACTGGACTGGTTTATTAGCTGCAACATGGGACAACACACAACCAGTGTTCACATATATATATATTCAGCCGTAGTCCGTTCGAACACAACGTAAGCTTGGTTGCTTCTGAACTTTCAAACACAAACTTCAAATGATCGTATAGTGGTATTTACAACAAAAAACATTAAGTGAACATACCTGCAACATGGGACAACACACAACCAGTGTTCACATATATATATATTCAGCCGTAGTCCGTTCGAACTATAAAAGAGGAGGCCAGCATTAGCGCGCACATGTCACATACACCTCGTGCTCAAGAACTCCTCAAACATCACACACAAACCAACAAAGCGCCTTACAACATGTAACATTAGATTTTACATGTTATGCTATATTTTAAGCATCGTACTTTACATGGTTTGCATTTATAAGTGAACTTATGTACAAGCGGACAGAACGGCGACTTACCACAACGTAAGCTTGGTTGCTTCTGAACTTTCAAACACAAACTTCCGCCGTGGACTTTCAGAATAAAATATAAAATATTGGTTGAGTCCCAAGTTTAACAGAATTTAACAAATAAAAGAAAGTAATTATTTACACTGTTACATACACCCCCTTTAAATTCAGTTAAACAACAGACAAATCCAGAGCAGTATAACGAGAAAAGAAATAGAAAGAAAGAAAAAAAAAAAAATTAGGGTTGCTCAATGTGAAGCCAAACCACCGATGCGAACTACAGTCGATACAAAATCCCCCCATAGGGAGTGCAAAAGGATTAGGAGGTACCGAGCCCAATACTTTCCACAGACCAGTAGAAGATGCCATATACACCTTCTGAACATCTCGATCAAGGCAACACACATTGCATACCCAAGGAACAAACAAAATAGTATTTGGATGCAGCCCCTACAGTCCATGGAAGAATGCATACACAGGACTTGAACCAGGAGAGATATGCTCAACCTTCTGTGTTGACATCTCATGAATCAGCTTCTTAGGAGGTCTGACATGTCTCCCATATTTAGTAGTGACTGCACCACCCTGACCTGCATGAACACTGCAAGGTTGCAAACAAATAGCAGTGTTTTCATCAACTTCTTCTCTGAAAGCCAAGTGAGATACATATGGCACAGATAAGTGAGCAACACTAGCGGAAACTGGGTCAGAAGAATGAGCGACACTGACGGGCTGGGTCAGATGAATGAGCGACACTGACAGGGCCTGGGTCAGGTGAGTGGGCGACACTGACGGGGCCTGGGTCAGATGAGTGGGCCACACTGACAGGGACTGGGTCAGGTGAGTGGATTAACCAGTCCATAGTCTGGTTGTAGCCATCTACATTGTTCATCTCCACAGAGTCTCGACCACTTCCACATGCCACATCCAGATTATCTGAGTCGACAAGGGAAGCAGGAGTTTCATCCACAGTAAGAAAGTCAACCTGGAGGAGAAGGTTCCGGTGCACAACTCTCTCTCTGCCAGTTATGGCATCTCTGATTCTGTATACGTTAATCCCAGACCTCACAGACACAACATCGTATGGTGTAGAGTCCCACTTGTCAGCAAGCTTTCTTTTCCCTCTTTCACCACGGTTGGCCAACAACACGCGATCACCCATAGCCAGTGGAGAGCCCTTCACTCTGCGGTTGTACAGCCTGGCATGACGTGCTTGCTCGTCAAGGCTGTGTTTCAGAGCAATCCCTGAGGCTTCGCTCAAGTCCTGCTTCAACCGTGAGACAAACTCGCCATGGCTGATCACTTTATCATCTTGAACCACATGCTGGAACATGACGTCAATAGGAAGACGTGGAACCCGACCATACATGAGGTAAAATGGGGCAAAGCCGGTCGTCTCATGCACAGTACAGTTGTAGCAAAAGGTTAGAGTCCGCAGCACCTGAGGCCACCTGGCTTTTGCAGTTGGGGGAAGAGTTCTCAACATATTCCCCAGCGTCCTGTTGAAACGCTCCGTGACACCATTACCCATTGGGTGGTAAGGTGTGGTGTGCGACTTCTTTACTCCTGCCATCTCCAAAAGTTCCTTTAGGAGCCTGCTCTCAAAATTGGCCCCCTGATCCGAATGGATTCTCTTGGGAAAGCCATACACACAGAAGAAATCATCCCACAATCGGCGAGCTACGTGTTTCGCAGTTTGACTCTGACAGGGGAAAGCATGTGCCATTTTGGAGAAGTGGTCGGTTATGACCAAGACATCAACAGTTTTTTTTTCACTCAGTTCAGCTGTCCAAAAGTCAATGCACACCAGCTCCATTGGTTCAGATGTGTGAATGGATTCAAGGGGTGCACGGGCTGCAGGTTCAAGAGTTTTGCCAACAATGCATCGTTCACATCGTCGCACATGATTTACTATGTCTGTTTCCATGCCAGCCCAGAAAAACCTCTCTCTGGCGAGGGAGAGGGTCCGTGCACGGCCCTGATGACCAGCATTGTCATGGAGACCAAGGAGAATTTCATGTTTAAGGCCATCTGGCACAATGAACTGTGACAACTTTTTGTTCAGTCGGTTGTCTTTTCTCACCCTGTACAGAATCCCATTTTGTACTTTTAGCTTTTCCCAATGTCTAAGGAGCTTACTGACGCAGGCAGGTTCAGCTGCAGCCTCACGTCTGGTAGCTTTCCTTTTTCGCTGCACATAGAACAGGACTCTGCTTATTGTTTGGTCCTGTTCCTGCAGGCTCAAAAGCTGGCTCTGAGGGATCACAGTGGAAGGGTCTTCGTCAGGCAACTGTGGCAATGGTAAGTTAGCACTGAGATGACCACAACCACGATGAGCGCTCAGTGCAGCTGACACCTCGTCCGAGCTGATGGAACTTCCCTCAGTCTGAGGATCATGCACATCACTAAGGTCTGATGGCTCTGCCCTTGCACCTTGAACAACCTGACAACTATTCGTCAGCCGAAAAGCATCCTGCACCGTGCCTCTGACAACGCCATTGACTTCGTCCAATAATGCGATATAAGGCTCTTTCAGCAAGCGGTGACCAACACATGACTGAACAAATGGCTCACGGCTCAAAGCGTCTGCAACAGTGTTCTTAGCTCCTGGAACGTACTTCAGATCGAAGTTGAACGCTGCCAGCTTGGCCACCCACCTCTGCTCACATGCATCTAAGCGTGGTTTTGTCAGAATGTAGGACAGGGGGTTGTTATCCGTCCAGGCGGTGAAGTGTTTCGCCTTTAGCCAATGACTGAATTTGTCGCATACGGCCCATTTCAGTGCCAGGAATTCCAGCCTGTGTGCGGGGTAGTTCATTTGAGAACGGGTCAATGTCTTGCTAGCAAAGGCCACAGGCCTTGCAATTGTCTCACCAGGTGCCACTTGAGACAAGACGGCCCCAATGCCATCAAAGGAAGCATCGACAGCAAGGATGAAAGCCTGGTCGAAGTTTGGGTGAGCCAAAGTAACACCATGAGTGAGTTCACTTTTCAGGATTTGGAAAGATTCCTGACATGCAGCAGTCCAGTAACTTGGCGTCATAGCCAATGGGGCAGAGGGTTTTTTCTTGAACTTAGCTCTTTTCTTGGCCTGAGACTGAACTTGACGTCCAGAAATTAGCCTGAAAAGAGGTTTGGCTTTTGCAGAGCAGTCAGCAATGAAATGCTGGTAATAAAAAACCATGCCAAGGAAAGACCTTATCTTTTTCCAGGAAGGCGTGACACCATCATTTTCCATCAACTCTGACTCTCCTACATCAGCAATAGTCTTGACCTTGTCAGGGTCTGTTCTCACCCCATCTGCACAGATAATGTGGCCCAGAAACCTAACTGAGCTCTTCAGAAGATGGCATTTCTTGGGAGCCAGCTTAAGTTTGTGAGTTTTTAGACGGGAGAACACTAACTCCAGACGTTCAAGGGCTAGCTGCTCACTGGGGGCAAAGACCATCAGGTCGTCTAAGTAACAGAGCAAGCTGCTGAAGTTTTCATCCCCGAAGATCGATAACATCATCCGCATGAAGGTTGCGGGACGGTTAGATAGACCTTGGGGCATCCTATTGTACTCATGGAGGCCAAAGGGGGAGGAAAAGGCTGTGTACTTCTTGTGTTCCTCATGAAGTGGTACATTGTAAAATCCGGAAGTCAAGTCCATGGTGGAAAAGAAGACATTTCCTCCAAGTGCAGCAAGAGCACAGTCTTCACATTAAGCCATCTGAAATCAGTACAAATGCGCAGACTGCCATCCTTTTTCCACACCAAGACCAGTGGTGAAGCGTACTCACTGTGTGACTTCCGGATAATGCCTCTTTCCTCCATCTCATTCAATGCGGTCCTCAACTTCTCGTACTGTGTTGGTGGAACTCGGCGGTACGGTAGGCGAAACGGCCTCTCGTCCACAAGGTGTATTTTGTGGACGAATTCCGTAGCCTCCCCGCAGTCCATCTTATCCCTTGAGAAGACCGACTCATACTTCACGACGAGCTCCAAAAGTCGATCTTTCCACTGATCAGACACCTCACAGCCATCTAAATCCAAGTCTTGTAGTCCCAAGTCGTTTAAGACCTCTTTTCTCTGCTGAGGGGACTTTGTCACCACAGAGCCCTGTGAGACATCTTGGATATTGACAGAAACCTTTTCAGGTGAGGGCAGTTCCTCAACTGCGACACATGGGAAGACATCTGCAATCTTGCAGTTTCTCCTCAGAGTCACTGCCTTGCTGCTAGGATTGATCAGTTTTACGGGCACCCACCTGTCACCCCACAGAGGTGTGACAACACGACCAACCAGTACATTTCTGGGCCTTGATCTTGACTGAGTCGGTTCGACAACAACTGTGCTCCCCACTGACAAAGGTGCAGATACAGGCAACTTGCCCCAGACAAGGTGTTCACACAGAGGTTCAAGTGTAATACTCTGCCTTAACTTTACTGTGCCGATCTTGTCGGGCATGGGCCCCCCCCCGCCACTTTTCAGAGTTGGAGAGCAGGGATAAGAACTGGCTACAGTCATCATCTGCCATGTCAACTGGTGCAGCTAGAAGTCTCCAATAGTCTTCAGACTTTTTCATCAAGTGTATCAGCAGTTTGATAGCGTTACTACCAACAATCATGTCGTCTGTCTGTCCAGGGATGACCAGTGTTGAGATGAGCAACTTGAAGCCATAGATAACCACCTCTAAATCATAGACTGCTTTTGGATAAACATGGACCTCCAGCACCAACAACAATGTCATCAGCAGGACTACTATTCAAATCACGGCAGTGTTGCAAGAGACGTGCAGCAGCAGCTTCACTTATAGAACATGAAATGGAACCACTATCAATCATGGCTTTCAATTGAGCTCCACCTGCAGCACAAACATCAGTGTAGAACAAGCTGTCAGATTTCTGAAGTCTGTGTGTTGATTGGAAAATTACTGTCTTTCCAGACTGTGCAAAGGAGCAAAGAGATTCGTACAAAGATTCCAAGTCATCACTGTCACAGCTGGGAGACTCACTATCATGATCCACACTGTCCTCCCTGAAGTGCGGACCCACTAGTTTTCCGGCTGCTGACGAGTGTTTGAGGCTGTGTGGCCAGGACAAGCACGACTCGAGTGGTTTGGTGAGTGACACTGAAAACAGAGCCTATGGTCACGGCAGTGAGTGAAGGCGGAGTGAGCGGTGTCACGACAGACAGAACAAGGTACGTCATGTAATCCTTCAATTCTGGGACACGGTGGGCCAGACTGCCTGGATGGACCCGACTGAACCGGTCTCTGCAAAAGCACCTTCTCCAGCATGCTGATAAGCCGTTCAAGGGTAGCAGAGTCTGTGGCCTGTGACTGTGGCGCGCCCTGCCCCCCAGTAGGTGGTACAGGTGGTGGTGGAGCAGTCTGCTGTATGTTCATTGTTACCCTCTCCCTCGCTACCTTGCTAACAGTGGATGTCGGACCTGAATGATACTCGCATAAGATTTCCTGAACTTCATGAGCAGTCCACTTGTCCATAGTCTTTGAACGAAAGGTCATAGAAAGCTCAGGGGTGGGACAGTTTCTTATGAACATGCGTGTTACCTCAGTGCCAGGACTTTCTAGCGTCTTGCCATGCTCTTTCAGCCGTTCAACAGCAATGTCAACGGCACGGTGCAGCCTGAGCCAATAGTCAAATGCCCCCTCTTCTTTCTCAGGCAGAGTGGTATAGAAGTCTGCTAGTGGGAGAGGTGAGCATGGGGCAGAGTCAAAGTGCTTTCGTAGGAGACCATAGATAGCTTCAGGGTCACGGGTGATGTCTATGTCACTATTTCTAGTACCAACTCGGGCGATGTCTTTAGCTTTACCTCTAAGGTGAACAAGAATCTCTTCAGCTTGTTCCTCAGGTCTCAGATTACTTTTCTTAATATAAGTTCGCATGAGATCCTCCCACTCTCTTACAGACACAGAGTCAGAGCTCTCCCCTCTGAAGCATGGGGGATCTTTCAATTTTCTGTGGGATACAAGCTGTACATGAGAGGCGTCAAGCATGTTTGAAGAAGACACGTCAGCGTTGGTTGGCGAAGCGAAAGCATTGGTTAAAGGGGTACTAACAGATGGGCTGAGCTGGGTTATAATGTTCTGTACAACCTTCTGAGTAACATGCTGAATTACATCCCCCATCTGATTGACTATCTCATTGGCAAGGGCCTCAGGGCTTGGGAGAGCAGAACTTGTGCGTTGAGGCTCATGTGAATTACCCACAGGGTGACTTGGGGGAGGGGACACATCCCTACCGATCAAAGGGAACCCCAGGCATGCAAACTGGCTCGGGGTGAAAAAGGTGAGAATGATGCGTGAGCTGAGAAAAACACAGACCCACTATAGGGTTCCAGGTTTATACTCCGGGGAGTTTTCTTTTTCATTTTTTAATGTATTAGGGTTAGTTACAAGCTAAAAAAAAATTACAGGACTGCGCACAATTACGAACAAAGCATTAATTTATAATGTGCAAGGGCAGCCCCAATAGGTACATAACTTATTACAAAATTAAGAAAGAATATTGAGAAGAATAAAAAGAGGTGGGAGGACAGGGCAGTAGGAGTATGCCATTATTTATTTTTCTTCTTGGCATGGACCAGTGTCTCAAGGGCCCGCTTTCGCTGTTTTGCAGCATGCAAAACAGCGTCTTCTCTCACCTATATCGACTAGTATGTATCAACACAACTGGTGACCCCGCTGAAAAATTCTCTTTCGGCGCGTTTCCACCTGAGGGTGCGTTCGGTTCGGTTCGCAAAGTTGCGGCACGGTTCGCGTTTCCACTGCCAAAAGTGGGCGTGACATGGGGATAAAAACAAACCGCGAGGTATTATTCTGGACAATGGACGTGTCGCGTAAATGTTAGCTTGGGCGAACAAGGAGGTGGAGCATGGACCTATTAAAGAAGACAATACTTTATTAAAGCATGCAATTGTGATGTAGAACAAAATAAAAAGAAAACAAAGTGCTTGCATGATATTGAAGCCTACAGCGATCGTTACTTAACTTGTGTGGTGGTGCCTTATCATTTGTTTACCCTTCACTCCCATTGGCTGAATCGATGAGAACGTTTTAGATAATATAAGGTCGCGGGGAGACGACGCTCTGTTCGTTTGTATATTTTATTTACGTGACCATATTTTTGTTATGTTTGTTTTGGGAATCAGTTCTCGTCGTTCACCTTCGGGATGTTTACGTAGCTGCCGCGGCGATCGACATCCGGCCTACCATGAGGGTACTGTCGGCGGTGGAAACGCTTGGTGGAAACGAGGCATTTAAAGGCTCCACTGGGCTCACGCTTGGCCGTTTCAGATGGTAGGCGACTTTCCGCTCGCGCTGTCGGTTGGCCACGCGGCTTCACGAGTGCGTGCATGCGTTCGACGAGCACGGAAGCGACAGTTCCACGGGAGTGCGCCCACTTGTCGTGCCGCCTGACAGAATGGTGCGCCTTCTCTCTGTCCGCTCGCCTCTCCATTGAGAATGTATTAGCAGGCGCTACAAGGACCCCCCCCCCCCCAAAATGTTTTCTCAACGGATCTCCACGAATCACACGAGTGGTCAATTTTGTCTTCAAAACGGCGAATTTCGCCGAAAGGTGACTAGTTTGCATGCCTGGAACCCTGGTGTACCCTCATTTCCCCCCAGAACAATACCACGCCCGTTCACAGGTGTTCCAAACTGTAAGAACATAGGAGAACCCAACCCTCCTCTCCCCCTGCCAACGGCACGAGGGGCGCCATACCCCTCTTGACTAAAACTCATTGTGAAAAAAACAAAAAACAAAAAAAAAGTTCAATGTCACAAATTAAATTCAACACTCAAAAAAATGCAATAAAGTAATTACAAAAGAGCACCTGAAAAAATTAATGAACAGAAAAAAAATCGATATGCTCTGACAGCTCAACAGTCCAAATAAAATTTCCACCTGATTACACTCAGAGGAGCAGCAGTAGAAAACGAATCCCCGGATCGCGCTGAAGAAGCCACCGTCCAGCAGGAGATCGACGAGTCACGGCACCAATGTGACCTTGGGTACACTGCAGCTCTTCTGCTTCTTATATGAACTCACAGAGACAGGTTGGGTGGAGCACTGGACTGGTTTATTAGCTGCAACATGGGACAACACACAACCAGTGTTCACATATATAATATATATTCAGCCGTAGTCCGTTCGAACACAACGTAAGCTTGGTTGCTTCTGAACTTTCAAACACAAACTTCAAATGATCGTATAGTGGTATTTACAACAAAAAACATTAAGTGAACATACCTGCAACATGGGACAACACACAACCAGTGTTCACATATATATATATATTCAGCCGTAGTCCGTTCGAACTATAAAAGAGGAGGCCCGCATTAGCGCGCACATGTCACATACACCTCGTGCTCAAGAACTCCTCAAACAACACACACAAACCAACAAAACGCCTTACAACATGTAACATTAGATTTGACATGTTATGCTATATTTTAAGCATCGTACTTTACATTGTTTGCATTTATAAGTGAACTTATGTACAAGCGGACAGAACGGCGACTTACCACAACGTAAGCTTGGTTGCTTCTGAACTTTCAAACACAAACTTCCGCCGTGGACTTTCAGAATAAAATATAAAATATTGGTTTGAGTCCCAAGTTAAAAAGAATTTAACAAATAAAAGAAAGTAATTATTTACACTGTTACACTAAGCTCTAACAATCACTAGGATAACCCATTCCCTGTACACAACAAATATAGCTAGGATAAGATGCTACACGATTCTAAGTACTATTTTAAACTGCCAGGACGTACAACGTACAATAAGTGCGTTCATTAAGTGCCAGGAAGTAAACCTTACAATAAGTGCATAAGACGGGTGTTTTGAGGGGGGGGGGTAAGAAGAAGGGGTGGTGGGGGGAAAGGGGGTAGGCTATACAGACTCCAGGTGAACCTGTGCCTCTGACAATCGTACTGCACCCGTAGGTGCCTGCACAGCAGAGGAGCTGCAGCTGTCCAAACTGCTGATGTCCTACTGGGGGAACTTCGCCCGCACAGGGTAGGAACAACACCTCCAAGCTTCTCCATGAAAACTCCCAATGTCTTCTTCACTTAGAGGAGGACTTTGTCATGTCTACAGTCCGAGACATTTTGATTTAACAGAATACGCCTGCATTAAAAATATGCGTTGTTTAAACTCAAATTGCTAGTTGTTTAACTAATGATATTTTGTTGCTTTGTAACCATGTTTTACCATCTATTCTTTTACATTAGCGATTCTAGAAAACGTGCTTTATCCTGCCAAACAAAAACATACAATTCCACACTACTTAATCTCGCAATGTGAAATGAAAACAACTTCAGCTATATTCATGTCAATCGCCATTTCAAGTGACGTGGACTGAGGTGTCCCCCTCCCCCCCCATCCGTCCGTCCGTCCCCCTGTGTCCCAAGTACCCCTGACTGCAGCCCGCAGACGGAGCCCACATGGAGGGGGCGGGCACTCAGTCCACATGGAGGGGGCCGGCCCTCCGCCCACATGGAGGGGGCGGGCACTCAGTCCACATGGAGGGGGCCGGCCCTCCGCCCACATGGAGGGGGCGGGCACTCAGTCCACATGGAGGGGGCGGGCACTCCGACCTCTGACGATTGAGCAGATTTCTGCTGCTCTTGTTAATGCAAGAAACGGTAATACTATGTTAAGCTAGCGGGAGGAGAAGCCCCTGACTGCAGCCCGCAGACGGAGCCCACATGGAGGGGGCGGGCACTCAGTCCACATGGAGGGGGCCGGCCCTCCGCCCACATGGAGGGGGCGGGCACTCAGTCCACATGGAGGGGGCCGGCACTCCGCCCACATGGAGGGGGCGGATACTCATGCTGCGTTCGAGTATTCTCTGCGAACCGACTCGGATCTCGGATCTGACGCCACGCCCGTCCACATCGAGGGGGCGGCCACTCAGTTCACTATGGTCAAACAGCATGTGCAGCATCTGATCCCGTTTCTGACCTGAAATTAGCTGAAATGTACCTGAAATTACCTGAAATTAGAGTGTGCCCGCCCGAGCTAGTGATGCCTAAAACATGCAAGTAAGTGAGACTGTCAAAATGCCTATATTTAGTAATATTCATGCAATTATGTATTATGTCTTGTTAACTACTTAATCGTCTTTTAAGTTTTAGTTACACCTAGCATGTTCCCCCCAACATGCTAGGTCAATTTTCAGCATCATAAGGTTGAGTGATATAGTCATGTCATACACCGTTTGAAAGCTTAGAATCTGTCAACCAATGTCAACCATTCGGTGGAATAAATATGTTTAGTGAATATAGATCAAATATATCCTAGTGTCTTGGGTCAAAATAGCCCCCCTCACCCTCCTCCTCCCTTGGTCCATTCTAACTTTATCGTAGTTGTGGATATCCTTAGCAATGAGTTGATACTTCATGTTGGGTCTTGAAATGTTCATAAGCGTCCACAGAAATCGAATATCAATATTATTTTAGTCTAATTACATTGTGTATATGCACAAGCCATCTTATACAAAGCAGCCGAAAAATAGAAAACCGAAACGCTGCAATGTTTTTTTGTAGAAAACTGCTTTTATGTTTATACTGGTTTTCTTTGACTTTTAGAGACACGTCAGTGTAATTGTGAATGGCGAGAGCCCTGAAATACAGCTGGACAGCAGCGGTCTACATCACTGCCCCTTCTGCAGATACAAAGGGTCAAAATGTGATATCGACCATCACATTAAATGCCATGCCTCGGTTAAATACAGAGGTACATTTTCTTATTTTTTTATTATTATTATTTATATTATTATTGTTATTATATATTTGTATGTATGTAATGTATGCCGTTTACTCACCAAGGTCTGCAGAGGAGCTTTCAGGAAGCAGGAAGAGAAGACGGGAGGAAAAAAAAGCTACAGGTACGTGTCATATACTGTAATGTGTGATGTTGTCTTAGAGCAATTGTGAAAGACTATAGTCTTACCACCCTCCCACCACTAATACATTTCAGGATAAAGATCTCTGCACAAAAAGGGCTAGAGTTGCTCCAACAGCATCCAGCTCTGAAGGATCAGGTCATGTATAGACTGTTAATCCAGGTGAATCCATGTAGGCCTACACATATTCAGAGTGTTTGTGAGATATGATTGATTCTATTAGGCTTCTACTTCCAAATTAAGTTGTGCACATATCTCCATCAATATACAAGTTATAGCCTACTCCATGGCTGATCTATTGCGCATACTAGGGCCTACTTTTATTATTCCATTGTATTGGCCTACTCAACATTACAGACAACAATCTGTTTTATTTCCAGACAAAACTGAAGACCAGGAACTGGAACCTGGGAACCTGGTATATAATATGTGTGTAATGTTGGAGGTTGTTTGTATAGCCAGATGAAATAGTCTGATGACTAGTTGAATAGTGTTTTTTATCACTGAAAACTCATCAGTAGTAGTAGCCTTTGTTTGCATACCATTTTGTGGTTTTGGGAGGGTAGGGTGTCAAGTACAGACACAAATAATTTTTCTTTCTTCTTCAAGGAAGATTATGTTGTCCTGAAGGACACAATTCAGGCAGCAGCATGGTGCCAGTTACAGTCCTTCAAGGACAGCGTTTCTCTCCCAGAGGTCATTGGGATGGAAGGTTGGGAGCAGATGGCAGCTTCAACACAGCGCAAATCCCATGACGGCGGGGATGAGGAAGAAACGTGGAAACCATTCCAATTCTCATTCAGATTACATACTGACTATGAACTGTTCTGTGTGGAGAGGATGGACAGGAGAAACCTGAAGGTGTTTGCCTCTTTTGAGTCAAACACCTCTCCCCCTCCCCGTCCCCCCTCCCCGTCCCCCTCCCCGTGACGCCTGCGCCACACGACTCCAATGTAGTCTGATGATGCAGCATAATGGCGGCGCTTGGCAGCTATGGCGGCGGTGACGGCGATGTCGGGCGACAGAGCGTGAAGCAAGAGTGGCATCCACCTCACTGAGGAAGGCGTCAGTGTGTTCCCCCTTTGTTGTTTGACTTTGTTTGTTCTACTCTTTATTGATTTATCTTTTATGTTTATAGTTTGCAATCTATTTTTTGTAGCTGTTATTTTTTAATTGTTTTGTTGAATAAAAAGACAGTTGTTATTGCTCCTGTGATTGGTGTAACTTAATGTGCTTCACACATGTAGCTTTTCATTATGTCTATTGAGGTACATTTTTTGCCCTTAGATGTGGTCACTTCGTTATTCCTCACATTACATCTGTTAAGGTCATACCTTTGGGTCCCAGTCTTCATAGTTCCCCAAATCTTATTTTGGCTCTTACTGGGCCTGTAACTCACGGGTACAGGAGTTCGGACACGTTGCATTGTTTACAGGCAAGGGTGGATTACCGCACGGGCACACCGGGCACATGCCCAGGGGCCCAAGGGCGGCCCTAAGCCAGAGCTTCTGTGTGAAGTCGCTGTTAGTAACTTTTAATGTTGCATTGTCAAAGCAATCAGTAGAGAAATACAAAAATTCAAGCGAAAACGGCAATAGTAGGGCTATTAATACTGAGTAAAAAAAAAGATCACTAGGGGGCACTATTTCACTTAGTGAATTTGAGACAGGTCACGAACAAGGCACTGTGATTTAAACATTGAGCAACGGCGAACGGTAGTAACGTGAACTCTTAAGTGGAACCTTAATAGGTCCATGAGTGGAACAGTTAAGCGAAAAAAAAATAAACAAGAGAATATGTATTTTCAAGTCGTTTAGGCTATGCTTAACTTTATAATAGTTCCATGGTACGCAGCAAGAAAGATACCAAGTCACAATACTCCCGTACCATCTGTTTGTATAGTTTAATTAACAGCATGGGCTCCCGCTAGCTTAACATAGTATTACCGTTTCTTGCATTAACAAGAGCAGCAGAAATCTGCTCAATCGTCAGAGGTCGGAGTGCCCGCCCCCTCCATGTGGACTGAGTGCCCGCCCCCTCCATGTGGGCGGAGGGCCGGCCCCCTCCATGTGGACTGAGTGCCCGCCCCCTCCATGTGGGCGGAGGGCCGGCCCCCTCCATGTGGACTGAGTGCCCGCCCCCTCCATGTGGGCTCCGTCTGCGGGCTGCAGTCAGGGGTACTTGAGCGGGAGCCCATGCTGTTAATTAAACTATACAAACAGATGGTACGGGAGTATTGTGACTTGGTATCTTTCTTGCTGCGTACCATGGAACTATTATAAAGTTAAGCATAGCCTAAACGACTTGAAAATACATATTCTCTTGTTTATTTTTTTTTCGCTTAACTGTTCCACTCATGGACCTATTAAGGTTCCACTTAAGAGTTCACGTTACTACCGTTCGCCGTTGCTCAATGTTTAAATCACAGTGCCTTGTTCGTGACCTGTCTCAAATTCACTAAGTGAAATAGTGCCCCCTAGTGATCTTTTTTTTTACTCAGTATTAATAGCCCTACTATTGCCGTTTTCGCTTGAATTTTTGTATTTCTCTACTGATTGCTTTGACAATGCAACATTAAAAGTTACTAACAGCGACTTCACACAGAAGCTCTGGCTTAGGGCCGCCCTTGGGCCCCTGGGCATGTGCCCGGTGTGCCCGTGCGGTAATCCACCCTTGCCTGTAAACAATGCAACGTGTCCGAACTCCTGTACCCGTGAGTTACAGGCCCAGTAAGAGCCAAAATAAGATTTGGGGAACTATGAAGACTGGGACCCAAAGGTATGACCTTAACAGATGTAATGTGAGGAATAACGAAGTGACCACATCTAAGGGCAAAAAATGTACCTCAATAGACATAATGAAAAGCTACATGTGTGAAGCACATTAAGTTACACCAATCACAGGAGCAATAACAACTGTCTTTTTATTCAACAAAACAATTAAAAAATAACAGCTACAAAAAATAGATTGCAAACTATAAACATAAAAGATAAATCAATAAAGAGTAGAACAAACAAAGTCAAACAACAAAGGGGGAACACACTGACGCCTTCCTCAGTGAGGTGGATGCCACTCTTGCTTCACGCTCTGTCGCCCGACATCGCCGTCACCGCCGCCATAGCTGCCAAGCGCCGCCATTATGCTGCATCATCAGACTACATTGGAGTCGTGTGGCGCAGGCGTCACGGGGAGGGGGACGGGGAGGGGGGACGGGGAGGGGGAGAGGTGTTTGACTCAAAAGAGGCAAACACCTTCAGGTTTCTCCTGTCCATCCTCTCCACACAGAACAGTTCATAGTCAGTATGTAATCTGAATGAGAATTGGAATGGTTTCCACGTTTCTTCCTCATCCCCGCCGTCATGGGATTTGCGCTGTGTTGAAGCTGCCATCTGCTCCCAACCTTCCATCCCAATGACCTCTGGGAGAGAAACGCTGTCCTTGAAGGACTGTAACTGGCACCATGCTGCTGCCTGAATTGTGTCCTTCAGGACAACATAATCTTCCTTGAAGAAGAAAGAAAAATTATTTGTGTCTGTACTTGACACCCTACCCTCCCAAAACCACAAAATGGTATGCAAACAAAGGCTACTACTACTGATGAGTTTTCAGTGATAAAAAACACTATTCAACTAGTCATCAGACTATTTCATCTGGCTATACAAACAACCTCCAACATTACACACATATTATATACCAGGTTCCCAGGTTCCAGTTCCTGGTCTTCAGTTTTGTCTGGAAATAAAACAGATTGTTGTCTGTAATGTTGAGTAGGCCAATACAATGGAATAATAAAAGTAGGCCCTAGTATGCGCAATAGATCAGCCATGGAGTAGGCTATAACTTGTATATTGATGGAGATATGTGCACAACTTAATTTGGAAGTAGAAGCCTAATAGAATCAATCATATCTCACAAACACTCTGAATATGTGTAGGCCTACATGGATTCACCTGGATTAACAGTCTATACATGACCTGATCCTTCAGAGCTGGATGCTGTTGGAGCAACTCTAGCCCTTTTTGTGCAGAGATCTTTATCCTGAAATGTATTAGTGGTGGGAGGGTGGTAAGACTATAGTCTTTCACAATTGCTCTAAGACAACATCACACATTACAGTATATGACACGTACCTGTAGCTTTTTTTTCCTCCCGTCTTCTCTTCCTGCTTCCTGAAAGCTCCTCTGCAGACCTTGGTGAGTAAACGGCATACATTACATACATACAAATATATAATAACAATAATAATATAAATAATAATAATAAAAAAATAAGAAAATGTACCTCTGTATTTAACCGAGGCATGGCATTTAATGTGATGGTCGATATCACATTTTGACCCTTTGTATCTGCAGAAGGGGCAGTGATGTAGACCGCTGCTGTCCAGCTGTATTTCAGGGCTCTCGCCATTCACAATTACACTGACGTGTCTCTAAAAGTCAAAGAAAACCAGTATAAACATAAAAGCAGTTTTCTACAAAAAAACATTGCAGCGTTTCGGTTTTCTATTTTTCGGCTGCTTTGTATAAGATGGCTTGTGCATATACACAATGTAATTAGACTAAAATAATATTGATATTCGATTTCTGTGGACGCTTATGAACATTTCAAGACCCAACATGAAGTATCAACTCATTGCTAAGGATATCCACAACTACGATAAAGTTAGAATGGACCAAGGGAGGAGGAGGGTGAGGGGGGCTATTTTGACCCAAGACACTAGGATATATTTGATCTATATTCACTAAACATATTTATTCCACCGAATGGTTGACATTGGTTGACAGATTCTAAGCTTTCAAACGGTGTATGACATGACTATATCACTCAACCTTATGATGCTGAAAATTGACCTAGCATGTTGGGGGGAACATGCTAGGTGTAACTAAAACTTAAAAGACGATTAAGTAGTTAACAAGACATAATACATAATTGCATGAATATTACTAAATATAGGCATTTTGACAGTCTCACTTACTTGCATGTTTTAGGCATCACTAGCTCGGGCGGGCACACTCTAATTTCAGGTAATTTCAGGTACATTTCAGCTAATTTCAGGTCAGAAACGGGATCAGATGCTGCACATGCTGTTTGACCATAGTGAACTGAGTGGCCGCCCCCTCGATGTGGACGGGCGTGGCGTCAGATCCGAGATCCGAGTCGGTTCGCAGAGAATACTCGAACGCAGCATGAGTATCCGCCCCCTCCATGTGGGCGGAGTGCCGGCCCCCTCCATGTGGACTGAGTGCCCGCCCCCTCCATGTGGGCGGAGGGCCGGCCCCCTCCATGTGGACTGAGTGCCCGCCCCCTCCATGTGGGCTCCGTCTGCGGGCTGCAGTCAGGGGCTTCTCCTGTGTCCAGGAGTCCAGGTGGCCCCGATCTGGTCCCCTGGCCCCAGTACGGGCCCCAGGAGAACTACCTGTCCATCGACATGAAGCAGGAGGTGCAGCAGCACCTGGGCAGCGACGTGTACGCCTTCTTCACCAAAACCATCCCGGAGAAGCTGAGCGCCGCCCAGAAGAAGAACGGCCAATCGGAGCACCCGGAACTGTAGCCACGGCAACGCGACCGCATCACCAGGAAGTGATGACCATGCATCTCTGGGATTAATGATGTGCCTTATTGAGCTGTTTATGTTGATTATTGTGTTATTGTGCACATTTTTAACATGGATTCTTCACAAGAAAACATTCGAAAAACTTTGATTACAGAAAAATCACAAACGTATCAGAGTTCAGAGAGAACACTATGAAAATCAATTTAAAGAAGGTACAAAAATAATCGAGTAGTGTGTATTATCTTGCGTTCAAATGTACCTCTTCGTTCAATATGGTTCTGTGAGCCGGATTGTTTTATTTCTTGGACTGAATGTTTGGAGTTAGATCAGATGAAGTTTGAATGAATGAATGAATTATCCGTAAGGTCTCGAGAATGAATAATAGGGGATTCTAATGAAAAAGTGATTTTAAGAAGGGGTCTTTGTGATAATTTGATGAAACAGACATTTGAATAGTTGATTATAGTTCTTTGCACATGGCTGAAATGCCCACTGATGGCGTCGGCCAGTTCATGCTTAGAGACGCAGCTGGCTCCAAGAATATTTGGGATTCCAGACAAAAAAATCACTATGGCAACAAGAACGATGCATGTTCAGAGGTTTGAGTTCAGGAACTGAAGAAGAGCAACGTGAACACACATCTACTGGACCAATAGCAGGTTGGTCCTGATTTATTTCCATTGTTTTAAAATATTTTTTTGCCCGAACAATATTACAATAACAATTGCCATCGATTATCTTCGTGTATTGGTGTATCAATGCGATTTAATATCGGAGATGTGAGCGAAATCAAAACATCACCAGAAAAATGTCATTAAATGCTTTTTAGATTACCTGTTTAATTTGGCGTGTATTTTAGGAAGTATAATTAAAAGTTCACTCATCATCGATGAGTTTTATTTGAAACTATCGTCTCCTAATTAGTCCTAATAACAGTCATCCTCTGCACCACGCCGCCCCCGGTCGACCCGTCTTATTGCTGCACCCAAAAACGCCCACCGCTTACAGTGGACTCACACTCGCACGGATATCATATCATATCCACATCGTGTTCTAACACACAGATAGATAGATAATAATTCAACAAATTCGTAAACACATTCAATTGGCCACAGTCAAATTGCTAACCTGCTTCTCAAAGCCCAAAGTCACCATCAGAACCAGCGAGGACTGATTGGGAAAAGCATCTGGTATATTAAACCGAGTTACATTGTACAACGGAAGATGACATGCCTCTCGTCTTGAAGCACCGAAATCAACTTTATTATTGTAATCCCAGTAGTACATCGTGTTCCGGCCGTTCATTGTAGCTAATATATTTGGAAAGCAAAGTGGTCGATAAAATCTCTACGAGGCCAAGATATGATCCTGAGTTGTAGCGTTATCCCGGTCCACAGCAACGAAATTCCGTTCTTAAACTTCCTTTGCGCTATCCGTGCCAGTTAACAGTCCCCAGAGAGGGAAGAACAAGAAGAGTAACAACAATGACAAGGGGAATAAATATCGGGATTTTTGAAAAATGTGATTGACCAAACAAGGCCGCAACATGTCGAGGGATTCCCGTCTATCGGAAGTCCCGCCCTCTCTATCGCCGCTAGTCCCGCCCTCTCTCACGCCAGTAATGCTATCGGGAGAACCCCGTTCCACGAGCTCCGTCTTGTGGTTAGACCGCCGTGGAACCAGTTGAAGTCGCTACGCAGTGGTCCTTTGTTGTGGGTATACGTGCACTACAGCATGGATTAATCATGAATAATATTTCAAAACCCCGTGATACTAGCACTGATTGTTTGGGTGTTAACAAAAAAGGAAATGTCGTTGTTGCTGTACCATCCGGTCCCATGGTGTAATGGTTAGCACTCTGGACTTTGAATCCAGCGATCCGAGTTCAAATCTCGGTGGGACCTCGCCCTTTTGGGGTGTCTGTTATTTCAATAAACTACTGAATATAGGGCGTTTTGTACATATCGCCTACATCTGCTATTGCTTGGTTGAGTGATTCATTTATTTTCATTACAACATACCTATCTTTGTTGGTTATTGTTGACTTTTATTTATTTTGCTACATAGGGAAATTCATAAAGTATGTCTCTGAATTAAACCATAAGATCTCACAAAATCGGGTATTCAACATTATATTTATTGTCACTCATAACTCAGAGTTAATCATCAAATATTTACAAAGTAGATAATAATATTCAAAAAGTCAACCATTCCCACAAAATCTCCCTTTACATCTGTTGGAATGTTTTGCAGGTATCGGATCACCTTTATTTGATTTAATTGCAGTAGAAAACCTCTTGTTGGCCATTTCATACAAGTATGCAGTAATAATAAAACTCTTGAAAAATAAAAGTTCATGGCAACGACGATACCAAGCGTTATAAATAGTGGCGCATTTCCTCAATTATTTGACCGATAGTAATACAATAACAACGACGCACAAGTATAGGAACATTAGTAATACTGTGTTGGGCTTTGTAATATTTAAGTGTCCTGATAATCTGCATTACATAACTGACTGCTTGGGACTTTTATTTTGAAACCAGCGGCCGGTTTTGGCTTCCGATAAAAAAACAAACCACTTCAGGACTTGTTGTTTATAACTGGTGGCTATTTTTACACTCGGTTTCGTTCCGAAGAATCCCCCGTTCCATCCTGTAGTCAGAACGCTGGCTCACACAAACAAGATGATACACAAATGATAAAGAATATAAAAAACACAAACCCTCCCTCTGTATGGCAGCGAACACTCTGGTGAACAGAGTCTGAGGGGAAGGCTACTCCGTAGAGTGGACAGCGGGCTGGGTCTGATGGGTCCTGTCTGCATACATTACATACATTAATACATGACACTGTGGGGCTGTGCTTAAACACACGTTTCAAACCCACAGCTCTCAGTTGAACCATAGCTGACCGCAGTGCTTAATTTGAGGGGGAGCAAGGGGGAGTGCGCTCCGGAAGCTCTGACGCGCGCTCCGCCAGCTGGATCTTGAGTGAGTGTGTGTGTGTGTGTGTGTGTGTGTGTGTGTGTGTGTGTGTGTGTGTGTGTGTGTGTGTGTGTGTGTGTGTGTGTGTGTGTGTGTGTGTGTGTGTGTGTGTGTGTGTGTGTGTGTGTGTGTGTGTGTGTGTGTGTGTGTGTGTGTGTGTGTGTGTGTGTGTGTGTGTGTGT
>NC_044048.1:20344247-20346747 GCF_902167405.1 Gadus morhua | reverse complement strand
GTAGGAGACCAGCTGCTGCTCGCCAACGAAAACGGCCACGATGATGAGGGTGTGCAGGTAGATGCCCTGGCACAGCATCCAGAAGTAGCTGGAGGCGAAGGTGTACTGGATGACCACCGACAGGACCTTACAGCTGATCTGTGGAGAGAGGGTGGGAGGAACGTGCAGGGGGTAGAAGGCTCATTCCTGGACCCGAAAGCAACGGAACGTGACCAAACAACCAGAACTGAGCGTGGCCAAACAACCCGAACTCGAAATAGCCTTGATTAGTGAGAACTGTAAAGCTTCCCTTTGAATAATTAGCAAGAGTTCATGTGTTTCATTGACGGGCGTGGTCGTTTCTAGAGAGAGGTGAGCGCAGTGCAGGAACCCTGCCTCAACAGAGCCGGTTTCAACATGACTTCCTGTTTGGTAACAGTAACAGGAAGTCAGTCGTTACGGATCTGCACCGGGGCAGGTTTCAAAGGTTCCAGTGTTGCCGTGGCCTTGCTTGGCCCCGTTCCCCTGACGACCCCCCGCCCCCCCCCCCCCCCCCCCCCCCCCCCACCTCATCTGGACCTCAGGTCACATGGTGTCCTGAAGGACCCCCCGGTGGCTCTCCTTTCATCTGGACCTCAGGTCACGTGGTCCTAAATGACCAATGGCGGCCCTCCTCTCCTCTGGACCTCAGGTCACATGGTCGCCCCTACGTCCTCCACTGAGGGATGTGTTCAGGAGTCAAACAACAACGTTGTTCATGGACTTTGGAAACCTTCTACTGTACCCCTGAGCAGACACACTCACACATAGCTACACTTAAAGCACAGTCTCAGGTGCTTTCCACATTGGTTGTTGTGTGATGGTTGTAATGGTTGTAATCGTTGATGTATAATGGTTGTAATGGTTGGTGTGTAATAATTGTAATGGTTGGTGTGTAATAGTTGTAATTGTTGATGTGGAATGGTTGGAATGGTTGTTGTGTAATGGTTGTAACGGTTGTTATGGTTGGTGTGTAATGGTTGTAATGGTTGGTGTGTAATGGTTGTAACGGTTGTATGGGTTGGTGTGTAATGCTTGTACTGGTTGGTGTGCGACGGTTGCCGTGATGCTTACGGGGTTGCTAGCCACCAGCTCCTGGTTGTTAGGGACGGTGGAGAGCCAGATCACCGTGACAACCGAGTTGAGGATGAAGGACATGAACATGTTCTTGTGGAGGGAGACTCTCTGGCAGCTGAGACTCCTGAGAGGAGCACAGGGGAGAGGCTTAGCCACTGGAGGTAACGCATCCGAGGGGAATCAGTCTCTCACACTCTTACAGCACCTCCGATCATCATCCTCTTCAATAATTATAACGCTAACGTTCATTTGAAGCCCAGCATCAAAAGCGAAATCCGAACTGAGCAACTCCAAACCGGATGTGAGAGGGGTGAGGTGAGAGGAGGGAGGAGAGAGGTGTGAGGAGGGAGGGGTGAGGAGAGAGGAGTGAGAGACTAAACCACAAACGGCCACGGAGTCACCAGTAAGGGAGGATACTCACTTGAAGTAGGAGAAAATTATCAAAGAGATGAGGAGAGAGATGATGGACAAACCATGACCGAGCAGGGCCAGGTAGAACAGACTGTAGGCCACCTGGAGAGAGAGAGAGAGAGAGAGAGAGAGAGAGAGAGAGAGAGAGAGAGAGAGAGAGAGACAGACAGACAGAGAGAGAGAGAGAGAGAGAGAGAGAGAGAGAGGGAGAGAGAGAGAGGTCATTGTTGGATGAAAGAGAATGTAATTTTGAAGACAAAGAAATATTATTTCACGTTAGGGAATGATTGTACATGACGTGTATTCACAAGGACAAAGACGCTCTGAGGAATTCAAAGAGAAGTGGTGGATGTGAGGCTGGATCGCGGAGGCAGACGCACAGACCCTTCACGGTTTCATGAAGGACTCAATGACCTTTCACTGCGCAGTACTATCTGGTTTGGTCGTGGTCAGAATTCTGGGTTAACAGCCAGTAACACCTCACACATAGGGGGCCATCTGTGTCCACATCTACAACTGATCCTAGGTCTTTAGAGGGGTGCATTTGAGCGGCAGTGGCTCAGAAGGTTGAGCGGGTTGACTTGTAACCAGAAGGTTGCTAGTTCGATCCCCGGCTCGAGCGTCGACGAGTCCCTGAGCGAGAAATCTCACCCTGACCGCCCCTGACGAGCTGGCTGTCGCCTTGAATGGCCGACTCCGCCGTCGACGTGTGATTGTGTGTATGAACGGTTGAATGTCACTTTGGATGAAAGCTCAGGAGCTAAATGCCCTCATTGTATATCTAGATGCATTTAAGGTGTCGCTTCGGCCCCGGATCAATCCAGAGCACCCCTTTGCACCCCGCTCCATCCCTCCAACACTCAGGCGTTCCGGGGTACGCGGGGGGCAGTTACCTTCAGCTTGCCCTTGGTGTAGGCCGCGCACTGGGTGTAGTTGGACCACACCCTGTTGCTCTCCGGGTGGTGGAACCACGTGCCGTTGGGGTTACACACCT